>NC_041219.1:23631020-23633721 GCF_002837175.3 Physeter macrocephalus
CTGCTGTGGCCTCTCCCGTTGCGGAGCACAGGCTCCGGACATGCAGGCTCAGCGGCCATGGCTCACGGGCCCAGCCGCTCCGCGGCATGTGGGATCCTCCCGGACCGGGGCACAAACCCGCGTCCCCTGTGTTGGCAGGCGGACTCACAACCACTGCGCCATCAGGGAAGCCCGCAAAAGCTTTTAAGTTTCATTAGGTTCCGTTTGTTTATTTTTGTTTTTATTTCCATTTCTCTAGGAGGTGGGTCAAAAAGGATCTTGCTGTGATTTATGTCACAGAGTGTTCTGCCTGCAATGGTAAATGGGAGTGTTTTCTTAATTTCACTCTCAGATTTTTCATCATTAGTGTATAAGAATGCCAGAGATTTCTGTGCATTAATTTTGTATCCTGCTACTTTGCCAAATTCATTGATTAGCTCTAGTAGTTTTCTGGTAGCCTCCTTAGGATTCTCTATGTATAGTATCATGTCATCTGCAAACAGTGACAGCTTTACTTCTTCTTTTCCTATTTGGATTCCTTTTATTTCTTTTTCTTCTCTGATTGCTGTGGCTAGAACTTCCAAAACTATTTTGAATAAGAGTGGTGAGAGTGGGCAACCTTGTCTTGTTCCTGATCTTTGTGGAAATGGTTTCAGTTTTTCACCATTGAGAACGATGCTGGCTGTGGGTTTGTCATATATGGCCTTTATTATGTTGAGGAAAGTTCCCTCTATGCCTACTTTCTGCAGGGTTTTTATCATAGATCGGTGTTGAATTTTGTCAAAACTTTCTCTGCATCTGTTGAGATGATCATATGGTTTTTCTCTTTCAGTTTGTTGATATGGTGTATCACGTTGATTGATTTGCGTATATTGAAGAATCCTTGCATTCCTGGAATAAACCCCACTTGATCATGGTGTATGATCCTTTTAATGTGCTGTTGGATTCTGTTTGCTAGTATTTTGTTGAGGATTTTTGCATCTATGTTCATCAGTGATATTGGCCTGTAGTTTTCTTTCTTTGTGACGTCTTTGTCTGGTTTTGGTATCAGGGTGATGGTGGCCTCATAGAATGAGTTTGGGAGTGTTCCTCCCTCTGCTATCTTTTGGAAGAGTTTGAGAAGGATAGATGTTAACTCTTCTCTAAATGTTTGATAGAATTCGCCTGTGAAGCCATCTGGTCCTGGGCTTTTGTGTGTTGGAAGATTTTTAATCACAGTTTCAATTTCAGTGCTTGTGATTGGTCTGTTCATATTTTCTATTTCTTCCTGGTTCAGTCTCGGCAGCTTGTGCATTTCTAAGAATTTGTCCATTTCTTCCAGGTTGTCCATTTTATTGGCATACAGTTGCTTGTAGTAATCTCTAATAATCTTTTGTATTTCTGCAGTGTCAGTTGTTACATCTCCTTTTTCATTTCTAATTCTATTGATTTGAGTCTTCTCCCTTTTATTCTTGATGAGTCTGGCTAATGGTTTATCAATTTTATTTATCTTCTCAAAGAACCAGCTTTTAGTTTTATTGATCTTTGCTATTGTTTCCTTCATTTCTTTTTCATTTATTTCTGATCTGATCTTTATGATTTCTTTCCTTCTGCTAAGGTTTATCAATTTTGTTTATCTTCTCAAAGAACCAGCTTTTAGTTTTATTGATCTTTGCTATCGTCTCTTTCATTTCTTTTTCATTTAGTTCTAATCTGATCTTTATGATTTCTTTCCCTCTGCTAAATTTGGGGGTTTTTTGTTCTTCTTTCTCTAATTGCTTTAGGTGCAAAGTTAGGTTGTTTATACGACATGTTTCCTGTTTCTTAAGGTAGGATTGTATTGCTATAAACCTCCCTCTTAGAACTGCTTTTGCTGCACCCCATAGGTTTTGGGTCGTCGTGTCTCCATTGTCATTTGTTTCTAAGTATTTTTTGATTTCCTCTTTGATTTCTTCAGTGATCACTTCGTTATTAAGTAGTGTATTGTTTAGCCTCCATGTGTTTGTATTTTTTACAGATCTTTTCCTGTAATTGATATCTAGTCTCATAGCGTTGTGGTCAGAAAAGATACTTGATATGATTTCAATTTTCTTAAATTTGCCAAGGCTAGATGTTTGACCCAATATATGATCTATCCTGGAGAATGTTCCATGAGCACTTGAGAAAAATGTGTATTCTGTTGTTTTTGGATGGAATGTCCTATAAATATCAATTAAGTCCATCTTGTGTAATGTATCATTTAAAGCTTGTGTTTCCTTATTTATTTTCATTTTGGATGATCTGTCCATTGGTGAAAGTGGGGTGTTAAAGTCCCCTACTATGATTGTGTTACTGTCGATTTCCCCTTTTATGGCTGTTAGTATTTGCCTTATGTATTGAGGTGCTCCTATGTTGGGTGCATAAATATTTACAATTGTTATATCTTCTTCATGGATCGAACCCTTGATCATTATATAGTGTCCTTCTTTGTCTCTTGTTATAGTTTTTACTTTAAAGTCTATTTTGTCTGATATGAGAATTGCTACTCCAGCTTTCTTCTGATTTCCATTTGCATGGAATATCTTTTTCCATCCCCTCACTTTCAGTCTGTATGTGTCCCTAGGTCTGAAGTGGGTCTCTTGTAGACAGCATATATATGGGTCTCGTTTTTGTATCCATTCAGCCAGTCTGTGTCTTTTGGTGGGAGCATTTAATCCATTTACATTTAAGGTAATTATCAATATGTATGTTCCTATTACCATTT
>NC_041219.1:23634570-23642080 GCF_002837175.3 Physeter macrocephalus
CTTGCTCCTTCATCTGCTGTGTGTTTTTCTGTCTTTTCATTTTGCTTATCTTACTGTGTTTGGGGTCTCCTTTTTGCAGGCTGCAGGTTTGTAGTTCCCGTTGTTTTTGGTGTCTGTCCCCAGTGGCTAAGGTTGGTTCAGTGGGTTGAGTAGGTTTTCCTGGTGGAGGGGACTAGTGCCTGTGTTCTGGTGGATGAGGCTGGATCTTGTCTTTCTGGTGGGCAGGTTCACATCTGGTGGTTTGGTTTGGGGTGTCTGTAGCCTTATTATGATTTTAGGCAGCCTCTCTGCTAATGGATGGGCCTGTGGTCCTGTCTTGCTAGTTGTTTGGCATAGGGTGTCCAGCACTGTAGTTTGCTGGTCGTTGAGTGAAGCTGGGTCTTGTTGAGATGGAGATCTCTGGGAGATTTTTGCCATTTGATATTACGTGGAGCTGGGAGGTGTCTTGTGGACCAGTGTTCTGAAGTTGGTTCTTCCACCTTTCACCTCAGAGGCACAGCCCTGACACCTGGCTGGAGCACCAAGAGCCTTTAATCCACACGGCTCAGAATAAAACGGAGAAAAAAATAGAAAAGAAAGAAAGAAGGCAAGAAGGAAGGAAGGAAAGGAAGAAAGGAAGAAAGGAGGGAGGGAGGGAGGAAGGAAAGGATAGAATAAAATAGGATAAAATAAAGTAATTAAAGTAAAAAATAATTATTAAGAAAAATTTTAAGTAAAAAAAAAAACGGAAAAACGGGATGGTCAGAACCGTAGGACAAATGGTGAAAGCAAAGCTCTACAGACAAAATCTCACACAGAAGCATACACATACACACTCACAAAAAGAGAAAAAGGGGAAAAAATAATATGTCTTGCTCTCGAAGACCACCTCCTCAATTTGGGATGATTCGTTGTGTATTCAGGCATTCCACAGATGCAGGGTACATCAAGTTGATTGTGGAGCTTTAATCCTCTGCTTCTGAGGCTGCTGGGAGAGATTTCCCTTTCTCTTCTTTGTTCGCACAGCTCCTGGGGTTCAGCTTTGGATTTGGCCCCGCCTCTGCGTGTAGGTCGCCCGAGGACGTCTGCTCTTTGCTCAGACAGGACGGGGTTAAAGGAGCAGCTCATTGGGGGCTCTGGCTCACTCAGGCCAGGGGGATGGAGGGGCACGGATGCGGGGTGAGCCTGCGGTAGCACAGGGCGGCGTGACGTTGCACCAGCCTCAGGCGCTCCATGCGTTCTCCCAGGGAAGTTGTCCCTGGATCCCGGGACCCTGGCAGTGGTGGCTGCACAGGCTCCCAGGAGGGGAGGTGTGGAGAGTGACCTGTGCTCGCACACAGGCTTCTTGGTGGTGGCAGCAGCAGCCTTAGCGTCTTATGCCCGTCTCTGGTGTCCGTGCTGATAGCCGCGGCTCACGCCCGTCTCTGGAGCTCCTTTAAGCGGTGCTCTTAATCTCCTCTCCTTGTGCACCAGGAAACAAAGAGGCAATAAAAAGTCTCTTGTCTCTTCAGCAGCTCCGCGCCTGTCTCTGGAGCTCCTTTAAGTGGCGCGCTTAAACCCCTCTCCTCGCGCCCCCGCAAGCAAAGAGGCAGGAAAATGTCTCTTGCTTCTTCAGCAGCTCCAGACTTCTCCCGGACTCCCTCCCGGCTAGCTGTGGCACACTATCCCCTTCAGGCTGTGTTCACGCCCCCAACCCCAGTCCTCTCCTGGCTTCCGACCGAAGCCCGAGCCTCAGCTCCCAGCCCCGCCCACCCCAGCAGGTGAACAGACAAGCCTCTCGGGCTGGTGAGTGCCGGTCGGCACCGATCCTCGGCGGGAATCTCTCCGCTTTGCCCTCCGCACCCCTGTTACTGCGCTCTCCTCCATGGTTCCGAAGCTTCCCCCCTCCGCCACCTGCAGTCTCCGCCTGCAAAGGGGCTTCTAGTGTGTGGGAACCTTTCCTCCTTCACAGCTCCCTCCCACTGGTGCGGGTCCTGTCCCTATTCTTTTGTCTGTTTTTTCTTTTTTCTTTTGCTTGCTCTACCCAGGTACGTGGGGAGTTTCTTGCCTTTTGGGAGGTCTGAGGTCTGCCAGCGTTCAGTGGGTGTTCTATAGGAGCAGTTCCACTTGTAGATGTATTTCTGATGTATCTGCTAGTGTTGGAGGGTCTCCTGCAGAGGCGGGGGGTGGCTGTGGCTCACCGTGGGGACAAGGACACTGGCAGCAGAAGCTCTGAGAAGTACTCCTTGGCGTGAGCCCTCCCAGAGTCTGCCCTATGGCCTTTGTCTTAAAGTCTATCTTGTCTCATATGAGAATTGTGACCCCCCACTCTCTTGTCATTTACTTTTGCATGAAATATCTTTTTCCATCCCCTCACTTTCAATCTGTGTGTGTCCTTTGCCCTAAGGTGGGTCTCTTGTAGGCCGCATATTGTAGGCTCTTGCTTTTTCATCCAGTCTGCCACTCTGTGTCTTTTGATTGGAGCATTTCATCTATTGACATTTAATGTAGTTATTGATAGATATGTATTTATTGTCATTTTAAACCATGTTTTCCTGTTTCCTGTAAACCATGTTTACATTTCTTCTTTGTCCCTTTCTTTATCTTTTTGTTTTTCCTTTTGTGGTTAGACGATTTTCTTTTGTATTAAACTTATGTTCTCTTATTTTTGGTTTTTATGAATCTATGTTTTTGATTTGTGTTTACCCTGTTTTTCAAGTATGTTACCCGCTTCCTTTATCTACTTGCTTTAGACGGGTAGTCACATAGACTCAAACACATTCTAGAAGAACAATCTACATTTACTTACTCTCCTCCCCCACATTTTATGATTTGATGTCCTCTTTTACATCTTCATGTTCATCCTTTGCTGGTCATTGTGGTTATCATCACTTTCACAGAAATTTTTTGTTTTTATTTTTTTAAAATCTGTGTAATGGCTTATTTAAGTAATTTATTTTCCAATTGTGATTTTTCTCTTTCCAATAGATTCTTACTTCTTTTTTATTTAGGGAAGACTTTTCAGTATTTCCTTTAGGATAGGTTTAGTATTGCTGTATTTTAGTTTTTTCTTGTCTGAGAAATTTTTTATCTCTCCTTCTATTCTAAATGATCATCTTGCTGGGTAGAATATCCTAGGTTGCAGATTTTTTTCTTTCAGGACTTGAGTATATATTGCCACTCCCTTCTGGCCTGCAATATTTCTGTAGAGAAATCAGCTGATGGCCTTATGGGGGTTCCCTTGTAATTGACTCTCTGTTTTTCTCTTTCTGCCTTTATAATCCTCTCTTTAACTTTTGCCATTTTTATTATAATATGTATTGGTGTAAGTCTCTTGGGTTTATCTTGTTTGGGACCCTCTGTGCTTCCTGTACCTGTATATATTTCCTTCTTTAGGTTTGGGAAGTTTTCAGCTATAATGTCTTCAAATACATTTTCGACCCACTTTTCTATTTTTTCCCCTTCTGGAATTCCTAATATGCACAGATTGACATGCTTTATATTATCCCATAGGTCCCTTATATTGCTTTCATTTTTTTTTTTTTTCATTTGGCTCTCTGTCTTCTGCCCTGATTTGGTGATTTCCATTATTCTATCTTCCAGGTCACTTACTCGTTTTTCTGCATTATTCATTCTGCTATTCATTGCCTTTAGCTCAGCTTCCATCTCTGCAAATGAGTTTTCTAATTTTTCTTGGTCCCTTTTTATAGTTTTTAGTTCCTTTTTACAGTACTCTGCATTTCTGTCGATAGCCTTTATAATTCCTTCAGTGTTTTCATTATCTCCTTTTTGAACTTGGTGTCTATTAGACTGAAGAGGTTTGTTTCATTGTTTTTTTCCTTTAGTGGAATTCTGCTTCTTCATTATACTTATATTTCTCTTATTCTGTGAGTTTAGGAGAAACAGTTATCTCTTGCAGTCTTGAAGGGCTATTTATATGTGGGGGCGTCCCTGTGTAGCTTGTGTGGGTTTAATATATTTGGTGTGAGGGTTTTTTTTTTTAGTATGGATGTCTGTTGCCTCTTTCCCCAGAGTGTGCTGTTTGTTAGTCCCTTGATAGCGGGTGTGCAGATGCATCAGCTGATGACCGGTCCTGGGATTCTCAGCGGCTGTGGCAGCTCAGGTGCACCCCCCAGAGCATGCAGTTGGAGTGGAGGCAGCTCATAACCACTCCTGGAGTCTGGGAGGGATGCAGCAGTGGCTTGTGACCACCCCTGAGGCCCTTGCAGGCGGTGTCCTGCCCTCTGTGAGCACGTGCACACGGAAAAAGGCTGCAGTGGTGGGCCCTGACCCTCCTCTCGTGCAAATCCCAAACAATGGCATCTGGCCTCTAAGGTGGCCCAGGCTTCCTCTGTGTAAACCCTCAGTTGCTGTCACACCAGATTCTAGCACACCCCGCCCCCGAGTCTGTTTCTGCACAGCCAACCGCAGTCTTCTCCCTGGGTCTGATCTCTAAAGCCTGAGTTCCAGCACTCAGCCCCAGCCCACACTGGTGATCATGTTTCTCAGGCTGGGGAATGCAGGCCGGCGGCCCTGACCATCTGTGCAGTCCTTCCTTCACTCTGGCTGCCACAAACCAGCTGCTGCATTCTCCTCTGAGACTCTGAAGCTCCCCTTCTGTTTTGGCTGATCTCCTTGCCAGTGAGGGGGCTTCCCAGGGTGCTGGAACCTTTCCTCTTTCACAGCTCCCTCCCAGTGGTGCAGTTCCCATCCCGATTCCTTTCTTACTTTTTTTTTTTTTTCCTTTTTCTTTTGTCTTACCCAGTTACGTGGAGATTTTCTTGCCCTTTCAGCAGTCTGAGGTCTTCTGCCAGTGTTCCGTAGATATTCTGTGAGAAACGTTCCACATGTAGATGTATTTTTGGTGTATTTGTGGGAGAAGGTGAGCTTAACTTCCTACAACTCCTTTATCTTGATCACATTCCCTAGCTCATAGTTTTTATTTGCATTTCTCTAATAATTAGCAACGTTTAGTATCTTTTTCTTGTGCTTTTTTGTCATCTGTATGTCTTCTTTGGAGAAATATCTATTTAGAACTTCTGCCCATTTTTCAATTGGGTTGTTTGTTTTTTTGATATTGAGATTCATGGGCTGTTTGTGTATTTTGGAGATTAATCACTTGTTGGTCGCAGACTTTGCAAATATTTTCTCCCATTCTGTGGGTTGTCTTTTCATTTCATTTATGGTTTCCTTTGCTGTGCTAAAGCTTTTAAGTTTAATTAGGTCCTATTTGTTTATTTTTGTTTTTATTTTCATTACTCTAGGAGGTGGATCCAAAAAGATATTGCTGCAATTTGTGTTGTGACATCTTCGATTTCTTTCATCAGCGTCTTATAGTTTTCAGAGTACAGGTCTTTTCCTTCCTTAGGTAGGTTTATTCCTAGGAATTTTATTCTTTCAATGTGATGGTAAATGGGATTGTTTCCTTAATTTCTCTTTCTGGTCATTTGTTGTTAGTGTATAGGAATGCAAGAGATTTCTGTGTATTAATTTTGTATCCTGCAACTTTACCAAATTCGTTGATGAACTCTAGAAATTTTCAGGTAGCATCTTTAGGGTTTTCTATGTGTAGTATCATGTCATCTGCAAACAGTAACTGTTTTACTTGTTCTTTTCCAATTTGGATTCCTTTTATTTCTTTTTCTTCTCTGATTGCCATGGCTAGGTCTTCCAAGACTATGTTGAATAAAAGTGGCGAGAGTGGACATCCTTGTCTTGTTCCTAATATTAGAGTAAATGCTTTCAGCTTTTCACCATTGAGTATGATGTTAGCTGTGGGTTTGTCATATATGGCCTTTATTATGTTGAGGTAGGTTCCCTCTATGCCCACTTTCTGGAGAGTTTTTATCATAAACGGGTGTTGAATTTTGTCAAAAGCTTTTTCTGCATCTATTGAGAGGATCGTATGGTTATTATTCTTAAACTTGTTAATGTGGTGTATGATACTGATTGATTTGTGGATAATGAAAAATACTTCTATTCATAGGATAAATCCCACTTGATCATGGTGTATGATCCTTTTAATGTATTGTTGAATTTGGTTTGCTAGTATTTTATTGACTTTTGCATTTATGTTCATCAGTGATAATTGGCCTGTAACTTTCTTTTTTTGTGATATCTCTGTCTGGTTGTGGTATCAGGGTGATGGTGGCCTCATAGAATGAGTTTGGGAGTGTTCCTACCTTTGCAATTTTTGGAATAATTTCAGAAGGATAGGTGTTAACTCTTGTCTAAATGTTTGATAGAATTCACCTGTGAAGCCATCCGGTCCTGGACTTTTGTTTGTTGTAAGTTTTTAAATCATAGTTTCAACTTCAGTACTTGTGATCGGTCTGTTCATATTTTCTATTTATTCTTGGTTCAGTCTTGGAATATTGTAACTTTATAAGAATTTGTCCATTTCCTCTAGGTTGTCCATTTTATTAGTATATAATTGTTTGTAGTAGTTTCTTATGATCATTTGTATTTCTGTGGTGTTCTAGCTTCTTTTTCATTTCTAATTTTATTGATTTGAGCCCTCTACTTTTCTTTCTTTATGAGTCTGCCTAAAGGTTTATCAATTTTGTTTATCTTTTCAAAGAACCAGCTTTTAGTTTCATTGATCTTTTCCATTGTTTTCTTCATCTCTCTTGCATTTATTTCTGCTCTGATCTTTATGATTTCTTTTCTTGTACTAACTTTGGGTTTTATTTGTTGTTCTTTCTCTAGTTGCTTTAGGTGTAAGTTTAGGTTGTTAATTTGAGATTTTTCTTGTTTCCTGAGGTAATATTGTATCTTGTAAACTTCCATCTTAGAACTGCTTTTGTTGCATCCAGTAGGTTTTGGATCATCAAGTTTTTGTTTTCATTTGTTTCTAGGTAATTTTTTATTTCCTCTTTGATTTTTTCATTGATCCATTGGTTGTTAGGTAACATTGTTTAGGCTCCAAGTGTTTGTGTTACTTGTAGTTTTTTTCCTTGTAGTTGATTTCTAATCTTATAGTGTTGTGGTTGAAAAAGATGCTTGATAAGATTTCAATTTTCTTACATTTACTGATTTTTGCTTTGTGGCCCAGCATGTGTTCTATCCTATGCACTTGAGAAGAATGTCTATTCTGCTGCTTTTGCATGGAATATACTATAGATACCAACTAAGTTCATCTGGTCTAATGTGTCATTTAAGGCCTGTGTTTCCTTATTTTCTGTCTGGATGATCTGTCCATTGATGTAAGTGGGGTGTTAAAGACCCACTCCCCCATTATTGTGTTACTGTCAGTGTCTCCCTTTATGGCTGTTACTGTTTACCTTATATATTGAGATGCTCCTATGTTGGGTGCATATATATTTCAATTGTTATACCTTCTTCTTGGATTGATCCGTTGATCAGCATGTAGTGTCCTTTGTCATGTGTAACAGTCTTTATTTCAAAGTCTATTTCTTCTGATATGAGTATTGCTACTCCAGCTTTCTTTTGATTTCCATTTGCATGGAATACCTTTTTCCATTCCCTCACTTTCAGTCTGTATGTGTCCCTAGATCTGAAGTGGGTCTCTTGTAGACAGCATATATACAGG
>NC_041219.1:23647544-23658371 GCF_002837175.3 Physeter macrocephalus
TCTTTTCATTTCATTTATGGTTTCCTTTGCTGTGCTAAAGCTTTTAAGTTTAATTAGGTCCTATTTGTTTATTTTTGTTTTTATTTTCATTACTCTAGGAGGTGGATCCAAAAAGATATTGCTGCAATTTGTGTCAAAGAGTGTTCTGCCAATGTTTTCCTCTAAGAGTTTTATAGTATCCAGTCTTACATTTAGGTCTCTAATCCATTTTGAGTTTATTTTTGTGTATGGTGTTAGAGGATGTTTTAATTTCATTCTTTTACATGTAGCTGTTCAGTTTTCCCAGCACCAATTGTGGAAGAGACTGTCTTTTCTCCATTGTATATTATTGCCTCCTTTGTCATAGATTAATTGACCGTAGGTGCATGGGTTTATTTCTGGGCTTTCTGTTTCTATTCCGTTGATCTAGATTTCTGTTTTTGTGCCAGTACCATACTGTTTTGATGACTGTAGCTTTGTAGTATACTCTGAAGTTCAAGGAGCCTGATTCCTACAGCTCTTTTTTTCTTTCTCGAGATTGCTTTGGCTATTTGGGAGCTTTTGTGTTTCCATACAAATTAAAAAATTTTTTGTTCTAGTTCTATGAGAAATGCCATTGGTAGTTTCATAGGGATTGCATTGAATCTGTAGATTGCCTTAGGTAGTATAATCATTTTGACAATATTGCTTCTTCCAACCCAAGGACATGGTATATCTTTACATGTGTTTGTGTCATCTTCGATTTCTTTCATCAGCGTCTTATAGTTTTCAGAGTACAGGTCTTTTCCTTCCTTAGGTAGGTTTATTCCTAGGAATTTTACTCTTTCAATGTGATGGTAAATGGCATTGTTTCCTTAATTTCTCTTTCTGGTCATTTGTTGTTAGTGTATAGGAATGCAAGAGATTTCTGTGTATTAATTTTGTATCCTGCAACTTTACCAAATTCGTTGATGAACTCTAGAAATTTTCAGGTAGCATCTTTAGGGTTTTCTATGTGTAGTATCATGTCATCTGCAAACAGTAACTGTTTTACTTGTTCTTTTCCAATTTGGATTCCTTTTATTTCTTTTTCTTCTCTGATTGCCATGGCTAGGTCTTCCAAGACTATGTTGAATAAAAGTGGCGAGAGTGGACATCCTTGTCTTGTTCCTAATATTAGAGTAAATGCTTTCAGCTTTTCACCATTGAGTATGATGTTAGCTGTGGGTTTGTCATATATGGCCTTTATTATGTTGAGGTAGGTTCCCTCTATGCCCACTTTCTGGAGAGTTTTTATCATAAACGGGTGTTGAATTTTGTCAAAAGCTTTTTCTGCATCTATTGAGAGGATCGTATGGTTATTATTCTTAAACTTGTTAATGTGGTGTATGATACTGATTGATTTGTGGATAATGAAAAATACTTCTATTCATAGGATAAATCCCACTTGATCATGGTGTATGATCCTTTTAATGTATTGTTGAATTTGGTTTGCTAGTATTTTATTGACTTTTGCATTTATGTTCATCAGTGATAATTGGCCTGTAACTTTCTTTTTTTGTGATATCTCTGTCTGGTTGTGGTATCAGGGTGATGGTGGCCTCATAGAATGAGTTTGGGAGTGTTCCTACCTTTGCAATTTTTGGAATAATTTCAGAAGGATAGGTGTTAACTCTTGTCTAAATGTTTGATAGAATTCACCTGTGAAGCCATCTGGTCCTGGACTTTTGTTTGTTGTAAGTTTTTAAATCATAGTTTCAACTTCAGTACTTGTGATCGGTCTGTTCATATTTTCTATTTATTCTTGGTTCAGTCTTGGAATATTGTAACTTTATAAGAATTTGTCCATTTCCTCTAGGTTGTCCATTTTATTAGTATATAATTGTTTGTAGTAGTTTCTTATGATCATTTGTATTTCTGTGGTGTTCTAGCTTCTTTTTCATTTCTAATTTTATTGATTTGAGCCCTCTACTTTTCTTTCTTTATGAGTCTGCCTAAAGGTTTATCAATTTTGTTTATCTTTTCAAAGAACCAGCTTTTAGTTTCATTGATCTTTTCCATTGTTTTCTTCATCTCTCTTGCATTTATTTCTGCTCTGATCTTTATGATTTCTTTTCTTGTACTAACTTTGGGTTTTATTTGTTGTTCTTTCTCTAGTTGCTTTAGGTGTAAGTTTAGGTTGTTAATTTGAGATTTTTCTTGTTTCCTGAGGTAATATTGTATCTTGTAAACTTCCATCTTAGAACTGCTTTTGTTGCATCCAGTAGGTTTTGGATCATCAAGTTTTTGTTTTCATTTGTTTCTAGGTAATTTTTTATTTCCTCTTTGATTTTTTCATTGATCCATTGGTTGTTAGGTAACATTGTTTAGGCTCCAAGTGTTTGTGTTACTTGTAGTTTTTTTCCTTGTAGTTGATTTCTAATCTTATAGTGTTGTGGTTGAAAAAGATGCTTGATAAGATTTCAATTTTCTTACATTTACTGATTTTTGCTTTGTGGCCCAGCATGTGTTCTATCCTATGCACTTGAGAAGAATGTCTATTCTGCTGCTTTTGCATGGAATATACTATAGATACCAACTAAGTTCATCTGGTCTAATGTGTCATTTAAGGCCTGTGTTTCCTTATTTTCTGTCTGGATGATCTGTCCATTGATGTAAGTGGGGTGTTAAAGACCCACTCCCCCATTATTGTGTTACTGTCAGTGTCTCCCTTTATGGCTGTTACTGTTTACCTTATATATTGAGATGCTCCTATGTTGGGTGCATATATATTTCAATTGTTATACCTTCTTCTTGGATTGATCCGTTGATCAGCATGTAGTGTCCTTTGTCATGTGTAACAGTCTTTATTTCAAAGTCTATTTCTTCTGATATGAGTATTGCTACTCCAGCTTTCTTTTGATTTCCATTTGCATGGAATACCTTTTTCCATTCCCTCACTTTCAGTCTGTATGTGTCCCTAGATCTGAAGTGGGTCTCTTGTAGACAGCATATATACAGGTCTTGTTTTTGTATCTGTTCAGCCAGTCTATGTCTTTTGGTTTGAACATTAAATTCTTTTATGTTTCAGGTAATTATATGTATGTTCTTATTGCCATTTTGTTAATTGTTTTGGATTTGTTTTTCTAGGTCTTTTTTCTTCCCTTCCTCTTTTGTTCTCTTCTCTTGTGAGTTTTGATATAGCCATATATATATATGTATACACACACACACAGACACACACACACACACGATTGTTTCAAGTTGCTGGTCTCTTAATTTCAAATGCATTTCCAATATATCCTGCATTTGTACTCTCCTCATGATTGCTGGTTTTGATATCATATTTGTATGTGGATGACTTCTTACCTTTATGTTTGCCTTTATCAGTGAGCTTTCCCATTCGTAATTTTCTCATTTCTAGTGGTGGCCTTTTCTTTTCTGCCTAGAGAAGTTCCTTTAGCATCTGTCATAAAGCTGGTTTGGTGGTGCTGAATTCTCTTAGCTTTTGCTTGTCTGTAAAGCTTTTGATTTCTCCCTTGAATCGGAACGAGAGCCTTGCTGGGTAGAGTATTCTTGGTTGTAGGTTTTTCACTTTCATCACTTTAAATATATCATGCCCCTCCCTTCTGGCCTGCAGAGTTTCTGCTGAAAAATCAGCTGATAACCTTATGGGGATTCCCTTGTATGTTACATCTTGCTTTTCCCTTGTTGCTTTTCGTATTTTCTCCTTGCGTTTAATTTTTGTCAATTTGATTAATGTGTGTCTTGTTGTGTTCCTCCTTGGGTTTATCCTGTACGGAACTCTCTGTGCTTCCTGGACTTGGGTGACTGTTTCCTTTCCCATGTTAGGTAAGTTTTTGGCTATTATCTCTTCAAATATTTTCTTAGGCCCTTTCTCTCTCTCTTCTCCTTCTAGGACCCCTCTAATATGAATGTTGGTGTGTATAATGTTGTTCCAGAGGTCTCTGAGAGTGTCCTTATTTCTATTCATTCTTTTTGCTTTAATATGTTCCATGACAGCGATCTCCACCAATCTGTCTTCCAGCTCACTTATTTGTTCTTCTGCCTCATTTATTCTGCTAATTGATTCCTTCTAGAGTGTTTTTCATTTCACTTATTGTATTGTTCACCTCTATTTGTTTGATTTTTAAATCTTCTAGCTCTTTTTTAAACATTTTTTGTATCTTCTCGGTCTGTGCCTCCATTCTTTTTTTTTTTTTTTTTTTTGCGGTACGCGGGCCTCTCACTGTTGTGGCCTCTCCCATTGCGGAGCACAGGATCCGGACGCGCAGGCTCAGCGGCCATGGCTCACGGGCCCAGCCGCTCCGCGGCATGTGGGATCTTCCCGGACAGGGGCACGAACCCGTGTCGCCTGCATCGGCAGGCGGACTCTCAACCACTGCGCCACCAGGGAAGCCCTGTGCCTCCATTCTTTTCCTGAGATCTTGGATCATCTTTACTATACTATCATTACTCTTAATTCTTCTCAGGCAGATTGTCTATCTCCATTTCACTTAGTCGTTCTTCTGGGGTTTTATCTTGTTCCTTTGTCTGGAACATATTTCCCTGCCGTTTCATTTTATCTAACTTCCTGTGTTTGCAATCTCCATTTCTGAGGCTGCAGGTTTGTAGTTCCTCTAGCTTCTGGTGTCCGTACCCTGGTGGGTGAGGTTGATCCAGGGGTTTGTGGAGGCTTCCTGGTGGGAGGGACTGGTGCCTGCCCACTGATGGGTGGAGCTGGGTCTTTTCCCTCTGGTGGGCAAGGCCATGTCAAGGGGTGTGTTTAGAGGTGGCTCTGGGCTCAGGATGACTTTAGGTAGCCTGTCTGCTGATGGGGTGGTGGTGTGTTCCCACCCTGTTCGTTGGTTGGCTTGAGGCATCCCAGCACTGGAGCCTGCAGGTTGTTGGGTGGGACCAGGTCTCAGTGCCAAAATGGCGACCTCCAGGAGAGCTCACGCCAGTGAATATTCCCCGGGGCCTCCACCACCGTCGTCCTGTCCCCACAGTGAGCCGCAGTCAACCCCTGCCTCCCCAGGGGACCCTCCAAGACCCGCAGGTAGGTCTGGCCCAGGCTGCTGTGGAGTCACTGCTTTGCCCTGCATCTCAGTGTACATGAAACCTTGTGTGGGCCCTCCAGGAGTGGAGTCTCTGTTTCCCCCAGTCTTGTGGAGCTCCTGCATTTAAGCCCCGCTGGCTTTCAAAGCCACATGATCTTGGGACTCCTCCTCCTGATGCCGTACCCTCAGACTGGGGAGCCTGACATGGGGCTCAGGATTCTCCTGTGGGAAAACCTCTGTGATATAATTATTTTCCTGTTTGTGGGTTACCCACTCGCTGGTTATTGGATTTGATTATATTGTGAAAGTGCCCCTCCTACCATCTTGTTGTGATTTCTTGTCTTTGAATATAGAATATCTTTTTTGGTTGGTTCCATTCTTTTTTATTGATGGTTGTTCAGAAGTTAGTTGTGATATTGGTGTTTTCAGGAGACGAGGTGAGCTCAGGTCCTTCTACTCCACCATTTTGTCTCGAACGTTTTTTGTTTTGCTGTTAAAATAAGGAAACCAACTCCTGTTGAGCCCTGAGCTCACTGTTTTTTGCTGCGTCTGGAGTGGCAGGCAAATCCCTCTTGAATCCTGGATCCTTGTGCCATGGCTTTTTTTTCCCCCTGAGCTTGCAGAATTATTTGAAGCATTTCCTGGGAGTAAACTTTTTGAATCTTGTATAGGCAGCATCCTTCCCAGTCTCTTCTGGGAATGCCGCTTGCGTCTTACTGATTTGAATAGATATTAAGAGATCTCATTAATGGCTGGATGATGAATCCTTTACATTAGAGAAACTTCTAAATTGGTAAATTTTTAGAGAGTTCTCATTATTAACAGCTGTTTCATTGGTAACTACAAGAAAACAAATTAGAAGGTGGAAAAAATATTTAGTGGTTAACCTAAGAACTCCCTTAATTTAAAACAAAGAGAAAAACGGTTTGGGAAGCCTTATTTGTGGTCTCCACTTCCCCTCAATGAGTCTCACAGATGCTACTAAAAACAGTAGGATCATTAAGAGGTTGATTAACAGAGAATAAGAAAAAAACTGAAGGAAAGTCTAGAGACTTTCTCCCAACGAGGGGGAAATTTTAAAAGTACTTGTCCCAAATGGATAGAGACGTCTGTAGATGGTTATTAAGGATGGGGATAAATTAAATTGACATCAGTGGTATTAAAACAAAGATTTGATACAACAGTACCTAAGGGTGGATAACCCAAAGAGACCCCCTTTTCGGTTCCCAACATTAAAGCACTCCAAACGAGTTTGCTCTATTTCTCCCAGCTTATACTTAAAAATGTTGGAAGGAAATGACTCTGAGATGCTTGACGAACAATTACTTGTGGCAACAGTTAGGCCTATAGTTAAAATCAAGTTAAAAGATTGATAAAAGGGCCTGAGTCCCTTGGCTCAACCACTCAGTGGGGACCCCAGAGCCCTTTATACGAAAATAGATAAATGGTCAGGAATAAAAAGAAAGGAAAGCTCCTAGGACTCCTTGTAACAGCAAGGCTTTTTTACTGTGTTCTAATTGAAACTAAAAGCTAAACATGTAAGAGTTGATAGAATTGAGAGGAAAGTTTATAAAAATTGGTATATTTAAATATGCTTTATTGAAGATGGTTACATCTCTTTTGCCTGATTGTTTTGTGGGATAGTTGGAAATCTTCTCACTTTTATGAAAAAAGCAAATGAAAGAAAATACAGTTGGGCAAATCAATCTTTTAATATCATTTAGGAGGCAGACCAGTTCTTTGGAGAATTAAAAGCAGCTATCTTTGTCTTGCAAATCTCTACAAATCAGAAATTTAGATATAACCCACAGTGACCTGAGACTGAGCCTAATCAGTTCAATCAGAAAGAACCTGAAACCAAGGAGAGAAAAAGGGAAAAAGTGGCCTTTTAAAACTTGAACAACTGGAAAGGCTCCCTCACCTAGAATCTAAATCATAGCCTCCTTAAGTGTTTATCAAGGACAACTAAAAAATCTTACATCTTTTCCACAAAGAGTAAAGCCCTAGTCGTCTGAGCAAATACATTTAACTTATTTCAACTATTATTTATAAACTAAGTTTATATTATGTTTATATTGTTTATAAACTTACTTTATATTGTAAGTTTATATCTAAGTAAGTTTATATTGTAACACCTGATTCATAACTGTTAAAGTGAAGCTATGAGATTTCTAATTATGTCTTTTTATGTCTGTGTATATTATACATATAACATATCTCTACCTCCAGAAAATATGATCAAAATTAAATTTATAAAAGAGCTTTGTTTGACTTGAAAGTAAGCACTTACAAATAAAATATTTCTAAATATAAAAGAAACTGGTTAGAATGAATTTGAGGTTCACATGATCTAAGAAATATCCAATATTAAGTTAATATCTGGTATTAAAGCTAGCTTAGGCTTGTTGGTTTATCAATATAGACATGTCTTTTATTGTACCTAGGTTAACTGAAGGTCAGTAAGGTCATGTTATTTCTGTTGGAGAGTTTTTCAGCAAGAAGAAAAAATTAACTTGGTATATTTTCATAACTTGTAAAACAAAAGTAAATGAGGAGTTTTCAGGTGAACTCCTTAGGAATTATATTTTGGGTATGTCTGTCTAAAATAGTTTCTCCAGATTTCTGGTAACTTGAGTTTTGCTAAGTTAAATGATGGGAAATCATTGAATATCAAAGTCATTTCAAATAAGATAAAATACTGGAACATTAAATGCTAAACAGGTCTAAAATTACCTACCTTTGTATCCTTATGAGAGGGAAAGAGGAAGGAAATTGTGCTATGAGAAGATGTATGTTTCTGGAGGTTATGGATTATTCCAATCAGGAAATGCTGGTATGACAGAGAGTTCACAATTACTTGCTGCTTGTCAGTTTTTGCTAGAGATTAAGGTTTTTAAGGGTTAAAATTGTAATACGTAGTTAAAGCTACTAAAAATAAGGGAAACATTTCCGTATGCAAGGAAAATAGGATGTGTGTCTTCAGCAAAAGAAGGTATGAGGAATGGAAATACCTTTTGTTAAGTGAAAAGAGTGATTTTTGTTCTAGAGCTGGTTCTTGATGGAAAAATACGGGACAAACTCAATATGGATTCAGAAAGTCGTGAAAGGTTTATGGAAAGGGAGCCCTGAAAAGTAGTTTTGTGCATGGTTAGGCTGAGATTAAATTTAATTAGGTAAATGGATTTTGTTAAAAGTGGGCTGGTGCAGGACTGGATTTGGTTCCTCTCTTTGTTAAGAGAACAAATTTTTCTTGGAATACTGCTTTTGATTGTGTTCCTTTACCTTTAAGTGATTTGTATTTGCTTTTGAAATATTTTGTCACTTACGTTAAATAAGTATTGTTTCACAGTGACCTATGATCCTATTTGACCAAGTGTCTTGAAACCTTTTTGATATTTTTGACAGACTTCTCAAATATCAAATTCTAATTGAAGTTCTTTTGACCTCCAGCTAACTCTGGGATGCCTCAGAGAAACCGTGAGGCACCTTAGAGAAATGTTAAACTAATTAAGCTTATTCGGTATGTTAAATTACTTGAAGCATTGTTAAATGATTGGAGATAAACTTTAGGTTATATTGTATGGGTAAATGTCATTAATATAGATATTCCAAAATTTATATGAAATTCCTAAAAATCTGATATGTCCTGGTATGTTAGTCATAATTCTATTTATTATCTCAAAATATTCTATGTCACAAAAGTACCCCAAGTTTCTTGTCAATTGCGTTGTAATCAGATCTTTAACAATACCATTTAAAGTCTTTGTCATTTAAAAACAATCATTGTTTTACTCTGATTTTATAAAATGAGGATCTTCAGGAAGATTCATAAAAAGGACTTTTTGACAAATTAAGTTTCTGATAACTTTTATATCATACAACTGAACTGGGTAGGAAATTTTAAAACTCTAATGAAAAAACCTGATGACTTCATCCAGATCAACAGGAATTAGTTACATGGGACTCAATGAACTGATACATAAGATAATTTTATGACTCTTTTCTGAAATATACTGCCTTTTAATCTTTTCCAGAAAAATCTTTCCTCTTATGCTGTGACCTGCAACAAGTTGATAAAGTATACTTTTGTAAATGATTCTGAAACATTTAGCTTTTTCTCTCTACCTGATTCTTCCAGAATTTGGCTTTTCCAGGTGGCTCCCCTGTGGACTTGATGGCTTATTGCAACCAGATTATAACTAGTTATACTAATCATTGTTTTAATTTGCTCTCTCTTGTTGTTTTCAAATTATTTATACCTTGTGTCTCTCTCTGCTGTACTATGACCTTATTAATGTTACTAGCTATATTACTTATTCTGTTTTATAGGATTATCTCTTGCACTACCCAATGTGTAACCAGGCCTCTGACAAAATTAATGATGGCTAAATGTCTTGAGGTAGTTAGTTGATCATATATAACTCCACATAGAATAATTGTAATAGTGCAACTCTAGATATGGGAAGAAGCAACAAAGGAAAACATTACCTGGATCATAATAGTCTAGTAAGACAGCTGATCCAGAGAATTTTAGAAGATCAATAGCCCTAATCCAAAAAAATGAGCGGATTGAATAGCCTATCACACAATCTTCGCCTGATCTAGGAAGGAGCCTTCCTAGCACTGTGGGACAAAATTGGTTATTAAATGCCTCCCAAACGTTGGTTGAATTTATGACCAAGAGGAAACGCTCTGGACATAGAATGTTACCAGCATTTCAGTAAACAAAGGATGCTGCAGCCACTGCAGCCACCAACTGTGCACCCTGAGGGGAATTCAGGATGGAGAAAAACAGGATACTGGCCCTAGATAGTTAAGGTGCATATCAAAGGAATAATTTCAGTAAGCCCAGACTCTTGCATCTTCCCATACATGGAAAAGTGCTAAAATTCATTAACTTGAGATGTCTGGTTTTTCTCTAACAGTAATCTTTTGATGTTCTGACTACCTGTTTTTGTTCATTTGTTTTGTTTCGTTTGTTTGTATTGTTTTGTTTGCAAAACTCCTTTATATCCTGGCTCCTGTCTTAACCTCTTTGGAAATAATCCCTGAGAGCTATCCGAGAAGCTGTATCTTGGGCTTAAGTTCTCAGTAAGCCCACTGAATAAAACATAATTCTCAACTTTTAGGTTGAGCATTTTTTTTGGACACCTATCTGTTGAGCTCCTCCTATGAACGAGGTACTGTGGTAGATGGGGAATATAAAGATGACAGTGCTTGGTTTTTGAGGTCAGTTCACAGTGGAAGAGGCAGGACTGTAACTGTTGCAACCTATGTTGTACTAGAGCTATATACCAGAGGGAGCGAATGGAGGGTTACTATTCCATATAGGCTGGTTAGGAAGAGCACCTCTGAAAAGGCAGAATGTGAGCAGGGCTGGAATGTTACAAGGGATACCTGGGGACAGAGCTCCAGGCAGAGGAAATGGCAAGTACAAATGCCCTCAAATACAGATGCCCTTAGGTGGGAACCATTTTGCTTCTGCAAAGGGAAGCAGAGAGGCCACTGCTGCCAGAGGGCAGTGAGTAAGGGTGACCCCCAAGGGGGAGGGGAGGTCTAAGGTGAAGAGGTTAGGAACACATCACTACTGTCAAGTCTTGGGCTTTTACTCTAAGATGGGAAGTCCTGAAGGGTTTGGAGCTGAAGAGCCACATGTTTGAACTCGGGCTTTTCTTTATTTTTTTTTTTTAACACCTTTATTAGAGTATAATTGCTTTACAATGGTGTGTTAGTTTCTGCTTTATAACAGGGTGAATCAGCTATATGTATACATATATCCCCATATCTCCTCCCTCTTGTGTCTCCCTCCCTCCCACCCTCCTATCCCACC
>NC_041219.1:23658690-23680093 GCF_002837175.3 Physeter macrocephalus
TATATGTGCCACATCTTCTTTATCCATTCATCTGTTGATGGAGACTTAGGTTGCTTCCATGTCCTGGCTATTGTAGAATAGAGCTGCAGTGAACATTGTGGTACGTGACTCTTTTTGAATTATGGTTTTCTCAGGGTATATGCCCAGTAGTGGGATTGCTGGGTCGTATGGTATGAACTCAGGCTTTTCAAGAACCACTGTGGCCTGCTGTGCAGGGGTGACAGTGGGAGACAGTTAAGAGGCACTGCAGTCATCCAGGTAAGAGATGATGGTGGCCTGGGTTTTGGTGGCTGATGGAGGTGTGAGAAATGATCAGGTGTTTCATATGTTCTCATGAGATTTGCTGAAGGAATGGGAGTGGAGAGTGAGACCAAGGATTCAAGGATAACTCTGAGGTCTTCAGCCTGAGCACCTAATGGAGAGTTGCCATTTATGGAGATGGGAAGACAAGGGGAGGAGCTGGCTGTGGGTGGGGGTGAGGTGCAGCAGAGTTTGGCTTTGGACATATTCAGAGACTGCCTGCCATGTCCAAGTGGAGATGTTGATCATGCAGTGAACATGCAGCTAGGACAGATGAGAGGCTGGCATCTGAAGAAAAGAAGCCTCAAAAGCATAAAAGAGGTGTGAGGGGGCTTATAAAATAACCCTCCTGAAAAAGTGTCAAGGCTTTTAAACTTACGTCATCACTGTTTTTATATCACTTATAAAGTTCTATGACTGTAAAAGGTGTGGCAATACCATGTTGCAGGAAGTGGCTATAGCTGGTCAGTGGTTTCTAAAGTGTGGGCCTGAGGCCAACAGCATAAATCTCCTGTGAGCTTGTTAGAGATGCAGATTATTGGGCCTCACCAGACCAGACCTAGTGAATCATAAACCCGGGGCAAAGGGCCGGAACTGTTTTGACAACTTCTCTGGGAGATTGTTATGAAGGTTAAAGTTGAGTGAGCTAGATAAGAAGTCTAGCTTTTCTAGATTTTAATCATTTAAAAAGAAACAACTTTTTTAAAGGTAAAATGTCTTTATTGTTTGAAGCATTAAAAAAGTAGACAAAAATTGGTATGACATTTCATTTCTTAGTCTTCTCAATGAGGTTATAAAAATACAGTGCCACTTAATCTTATAAACTTTTGAAACTGTCTAGAAGTTCACACTTAGTATTATCTAAAAAGTCACTTAAAACACACGAGATGATAAAACAAAATCACCTCATAAATACAATCAAAATTGCTTTGAGAAATTTCTAAATATAGACTCCTAGATAAATAGGACTTTTTTCTTCTCCAAAGCATAGACAGTATTTTCCCCATGTTATGCCTACAGGCATCATAAATGTG
This sequence comes from Physeter macrocephalus, assembly GCF_002837175.3. NCBI lineage: Eukaryota > Metazoa > Chordata > Mammalia > Artiodactyla > Physeteridae > Physeter > Physeter macrocephalus. The sequence goes on from NC_041219.1 coordinate 23,660,025, forward strand.
GACTGCCTTCTCCTACCTTCTGTTCTAGATATAGGTTAACAGAAATGCAAACTAAATTCAGTTTTTTTCAATTTAATCTCTTATTTTGTTTAAGATAAAATTCTTAATTTAAAACCAAGATCTTTTAGAATGTCTGGCTCTTTTCATTTTGTTTCAAATCACAATTCATTAAAAAAAAAATAGGAGGACGATGCAAATGTTCTTTTAAAGTACTTATATTCAGCTACAAAATCACCCTAAACATTTCTGAAGAATGTGAACATACACGTGTGTATATTTTTAAATATTGCTGTTGCATCGTTCTGGGTTTTGAGGATTCTGCACTAATAACTTAATCTTCGTAAACTGAGATCACAGGTTTGGATACAACCCAAATCATTCAGTGCATTCATCTACAGAAGCAGATTCGTGCACTTTACATATTTCTAACTCTTCATTTTCCTTCAGGTTGGTCAACGAATAAACAACGTATACCATAAATTAAATCGAAACCCCCTGCCGTATGTCCTGTTGCTAATTAAAATAAGTGTATTCTTGCTGTGGAAAGTCTGCGGTTTGGGAGTTGTATGAGATCTTTTCAAGGCATAGGTAAAGAATTTTTTTTTTTAACGGAAGGAAATACAAATCAGATCATTAACTCATTCTCTGCATACAAAATGCTATTTTATTTTATTTTATTATTTTTTTTGTGGTACGTGGGCCTCTCACTGTTGTGGCCTCTTCTGTTGCGGAGCACAGGCTCCGGACACACAGGCTCAGCAGCCATGGCTCACGGGCCCAGCCGCTCTGCGGCATGTGGGATCTTCCTGGACCGGGGCACGAACCCTTGTCTCCTGCATCGGCAGGCGGATTCTCAACCACTGCACCACCAGGGAAGCCCCAAAATGCTATTTTAGAGGTAAGTGAATTATTTCACCCCAAGGGTATTGTTTACACTAAAGAAGTACACCAGTTGTTTAAGGAATTGCCTGAACATGGTCAATTTGAAATAACAATGCAATACAGAGATTACAGAGATTTGATTACTTTACTGGCAGGATTTGGACTAATAATGAAAACTGACATTTAAAATAATATGGGGGAAAATACAGAGCCACTTGAATGCATATCACTTTATTACTGCAGTCATAAATGGTAATGATTTGAATTAGTCCTCGACATTGATTTGACTAATTTTTAAATTAGTCCTTAATTATGCCTTTTCTGCCTTTTGTTTTGTTGCTCACCCTTTTAAGAAATGCCATGGTAATTAGCACATGGTTGTGTTGCATAAAGCATCTTGTACTGCCTTCCTGAGTACGTGTACATGTGTTCGTTTCTCGTGCCTCTGCTCATATTTTTCTATTCAACTTTTCTGTTGGATAGCATTGAAAAGCCTTTGCTGATTTTCAAGGCAGTCTTTCAGTTTATCTTCTGTCAAAGTCAGTCGCTGCTCCAAGATTGAAACAGTCTGCAAAAAAGGAGGACAAAAAAATGCCTGGTGACCTGGTGGTGAGGATGATGATGATAATCTCAGCATTGGTCTTTTTCAGAACTGGAATGCCACCCTTTTGCCAGGAGGTTGGCTCAGAAATGAGCCCCAGAACTTGCCCCGCTTCTCTGCCCTAACACAAGGCAAAGCACTGTCAAGCAGTTTGAGGAAAACGGAGTAAAGGATCAAGCCTCTGTAGGCAATTCTGAAGTCTGATCTTCTAAAGCATCGATGCCAGAGAAGAGGCCACACGAGGCATGTTAGGTAGTGTCACAGGCGACATGGAATGTGGGAGGTGGGGATGGAATGCCACATAACCCCACCGCTACTTAAATGGCATCACTGGTCATTCTGTCACAATCAATCCATGACGGATCATACCTATATTACCCTAGACAGCTGGTACCTAGCTTACTTTGAAAATATAATGACTGCTACCCCTTTCTGCACCCAGAAGAAGATAGCAACTCATAGCGTTGTTAGGAAGACTGACTAAATGAAATATGGCATGTAAAATGCTTAAGCTAGTGCCTGGCACACAGGCCTTCATGAATCTTAGCTATTCTAACTCCTTCAGCTCATAAGTGAGGATATAACTACACGCACACGTGCGACTACTTTTAAATCTAATTGTGATAGACTACTTCATCTTCAGTCTACTTCATCTTCAGTCTTTTATCTTTTAAAAAAAACTATACGATAAAATAGATTCAGGAAGTTGCACAAAAAACATGTGGCGCTTAATGAACTCTCATGAGAAAAGCACCCTTATGACCAACACCCAGGTCAAGAACTAGAACTCTGCCAGCCACCCCAGGGTGCCTTGCGTGCACCTTCCCCCATAACAGCCCCTATCCTGACCATTATAATAATCACTTTTCTGCAGGTCTTTATGGTTTTATCTTTCAAGTGTACATCCCTAGACACTATATCTTACCCATTTTCAAGATTTGATGTCATTTAAAGTCTTTTAATCTACAGATCCCCACTCTCTCCATTTATTTTCTTTATAATTTGTCTTTTGACAGGTTCAGGCCATTTGACCTGCAGCACCTCTACCAGTCTGGATTTTAGGGACTGCGTACTCTGGGTACAGTTTAATCTGTTCTTCTACCCTCTGTATTTTATGTAAATTGGAAGCCGGATTCAAAGGCTTGGTAAGACTATTCTTTCTTTTGAGGGTACAATAATAACATTTGCTTCTTTTTCTGTGTTGTTAGTAGCTACTTAATGCCTAGATCTATCGATTCTTAGAGATTGCCAGTGATATTCTATCACTTAAAAAATTTATTAGTTGGGATAATTTATACAAGACACTTCTCTCATATATTATTTGGTTACCTGGTAGTACAGTTCATATAGGAAAAGCAACATAAATGCTTGGTTACTTTAGTTGACAAGTTTCAAAATAATGAATTAATTCCCTACCAGCCTCTGAAGGTAATCAGTTTAAAAAAAAATTATCTAATAGTTTTTGCTCTCATATTCCATACTATATAGATCATGATTCATTGAAATTAACGGCAATGCTGAGAATACTTTCTACTATTTCTTGAGTGACTACTATGTGCCAAGCATTTTGCCTGATACTTTACGTATATTATCACAATGTAAGATGCAAAAGCTTTTGATATGTGTATTATCAACACCTTTAACACTGGTTAACTCCACTTACCTTCCAACCATCTTAAAAGTTATAATGAGAAAGTGATACTACAATCTGTACTGAATTATAAGCACTGCCACTGGGTTAGGAGATGTTCAGTCATCTGTAATTAAAGTGAATCTGAATGTGTTTATTTTACTTGTTATTTGCCCACAGATTCACACTGTTCCCATTTTGCAAGTGTGCTGTGCCTGCTTTTAACTTTTCATATTTGAAGGAAAGTCCTTCAAAATTAAAAGTAAAAAATTACAGACTTTCAATAAAGTTTAAAGTGATCCATTTAACCTTGAATCAGGAAAAAAGAAGGCAAAATGAGTCACAAAGCAGACAGAGTAGAAGATGGAAAGACCCTAAAGAGGACCTGCCACCCAATGTGACAGTGCAGGTGAGGAAACCAGAGCCCTGGGAAACAGGCCAACCAAAACTAAAGCTGGCATGAAGCTGAGAGAACAACTGCCTTTTAAAGGAAAGTCTGATAAAAAACACAAAGTCTCCTCTAGCACAATACTGCAAAGCAAAAATTGATGATTTTCCTATGATTTTCATTGAACAGATCTTATGACTCCAAGGTCTCACAAGGCTTGTTCCCACAATTTGTCATGACCCACATCCCTTAACTCCAAGGCCCTGAGATGTTATCTAAAGGGTAATTACTGGCTCTTAACCCAAAATGGAACCTTAGAAGTCCAATGCCAGGGCCTTGAATTCTCTGGAGACGAGAACTGGACATCTGGATGATTCTTAACTGCCCTGGTGATTATAATGTACAGCCAGGGTTGAGAATAAGAATTAGATGATTTCAATGCATGAGCAATTTCAACTTGAAATTCTGCAAAAGTAATTGACGTCTTCTCTAGTTCACATTATAGCCTCTTTCTGTAATTTCGGACAGTGTCTGCTCTGACAAATGTTAGTATCCTCATTGTATTTATCAAAGAGGAACAATAAGAATTCTTCAAAGGAAACACTGAGCAGAGCTGGAAGGGCAACCTCTGATGTATCCATCTTAATACACCACTTACTTACTTCCATTAAATGACATCTGTATTTCCTGACCAAGAGTTGGAAGACCTTTGATATACTAAGATCCATGGTATCCCTTCTTGCAAAAGTATATTGGCATCAAAGAACTGGGTAATATTCTAAAAGGGGAATGTGGAAACCTCACCTCCAGAAGAACAGAGCATCAACATAAGGAGCTTTGGAATGAGGGAAGTTATACATTGGACAGAGAACTTCTTCAGAGTGAAAAACTAAAGCACTGCCAATATGTCATTCTAACCGAAATGATTAATCCCAATACATTTTTCTTATTGCCCTAAATATTTCTTTGATAATGTCCAAATCTGAATACATGGCATCAGAAATTCTTACGGCAAAACATTACTGTCCAAAATCAAATAATACATTTGTAGCATGAAGTACATGGTCTCCCCCATTTGCTTGTGGTACTCAGATGTCAGATAGAGTACAGTGTGTGTATGCACACATGTATATGAGTGCATGGGCTCTGAATTTGCCTCCATAAGGTTTAGAGCAAGCTCAGCACAGCAGGCGCTGCTATATTAACTACCACCTTTGAGCTTGCATTGCTAAGGAAGAAAATTTTCTCCCTGCTCTGCTAGTTCTGCAACCTTCTGTAACTAGGATTTTGTACTTCTTACCCCCAAGTGAAAAGCGCGCCAACCCACCTGTGTCAAAACATTGAGCTGTTCCATAATATGCGCTAACGCGTCGGTCACCGCGAGCGGTATGCTTCGTTGACTCTCAGAAGGGAGGTCACTCATTTCTTCTGTTTTCTTTTTCAAGGTTGTAGGTGAACATTCTGATGACATTAAAGAAGGGTTCAAGAAATATCCACAGATCTCTTCACCCTTGTCTGGTAGAGTTTGAACAGTGGTTTCTGTTGTCTTTGACACCATAGAAAAGATAGGAAGAGTTATATTTTCCAAACTTTAAAGTTTTCAACATTCCTCTTTTAAAAGCCCAGCTTTCATTTAATTGTTCATCTTCAACTATAGCAAATTATGGAGATTACAATTATAAGAAGGAAAAAAAGGCTAAAAAAGGATAGATGAAATTCACAATTTTCCTTGATTTTTTTTTTTTCAATAAAATATACTTTGTATGTATCTGTCTGAAAGAGTGAAAGAGCAGGTGTTCTACCATTAAAAAGGTGGTTACATGCTAATTCTTGATTTTTAAGTCACATCCATTAAGATGACTATTATTTGATTTCTATGGGGAGGAGACAAGATGGCACAGTAGAAGGACTTGAGCTTACCTCCCCTCATGAAAACACCAAAATCACAGCTAACTGCTGAACAACAATCGAAAAAAAGATGAGAACCTACCACAAAGATACATCCAAAGACAAAGAAGAAGCCAGTAGGAGGGGCGCATTCACAGTATAATCAAATCCCATAACCACCGGGTGGGTGACCCACAAACTGGAAAATAATTATATCACAGAGGTTTTCCCACAGGAGGGAGAGTTCTGAGCTCCATGTCAGGCCGCCCCCCAGCCAGGGGGACTGGCATCAGGAGGAAGAGGAGCCCCCAGAGCAGCATTTGGCTTTGATGGCCAGCAGGGCTTGAGTGCAGGAGCTCCACAGGACTGGGGGAAATGGAGACTCCACTCCTGGAGGGCCCACACAAGGTTTCATGTGCACTGAGATGCAGGGCAAAGCAGTGACTCCACAGCAGCCTAGGCCAGACCTACCTGCGGGTCTTGGAGGGTCCCCTGGGGAGGCGGGGATTGACTTTGGCTAACTGTGGGGACAAGGACGATGGGGGTGGAGGCCCTGGGGAATAGTCATTGGCGTGAGCTCTCCCGGAGGTCACCATTTTGGCACTGAGACCTGGCCCCACCCAACAACCTGCAGGCTCCAGTCCTGGGATGCCTCAAGCCAAACAACAAACGGTGGGAACACAACACCACCCATCAGCAGACAGGCTGCCTAAAGTCATCCTGAGCCCAGAGCCACCTCTAAACACACCCCTTGACATGGCCTTGCCCACCAGAGGGAAGAGACCCAGCTCCACCCATCAGTGGGCAGGCACCAGTCCCTCCCACCAGGAAGCCTCCACAAACCCCTGGACCAACCTCACCCACCAGGGTACGGACACCAGAAGCTAGAGGAACTACAAACCTGCAGCCTCAGAAACAGAGATTGCAAACACAAGAAGTTAGATAAAACAATACGGCAGGGAATATGTTCCAGACAAAGGAACAAGGTAAAACCCCAGAGGAATGACTAAGTGAAGTGGAGATAGACAATCTGCCTGAAAAAGAATTAAGAGTAATGATAGTAAAGTAAAGATAATCCAAGATCTCAGAAAAAGAATGGAGGCACAGACCGAGAAGATACAAGAAATGTTTAAAAAAGAGCTAGAAGATTTAAAAATAAAACAAACAGAGGTGAACAATACAATAACAAATGAAAAATACTCTAGAAGGAATCAATTAGCAGAATAAATGAGGCAGAAGAACAAGTGAGCTGGAAGACAGATTGGTGGAGATCACTGTCATGGAACGTATTAAAGCAAAAAGAATGAATAGAAATAAGGACACTCTCAGAGACCTCTGGAACAACATTAAACACACCAACATTCACATTAGAGGGGTCCCAGAAGGAGAAGAGAGAGAGAAAGGGCCTGAGAAAATATTTGAAGAGATAATAGCCAAAAACTTACCTAACATGGGAAAGGAAACAGTCACCCAAATCCAGGAAGCACAGAGTCCCATACAGGATAAACCCAAGGAGGAACACAACAAGACACACATTAATCAAATTGACAAAAATTAAACGCAAGGAGAAAATACGAAAAGCAACAAGGGAAAAGCAAGATGTAACATACAAGGGAATCCCCATAAGGTTATCAGCTGATTTTTCAGCAGAAACTCTGCAGGCCAGAAGGGAGGGGCATGATATATTTAAAGTGATGAAAGTGAAAAACCTACAACCAAGAATACTCTACCCAGCAAGGCTCTCGTTCCGATTCAAGGGAGAAATCAAAAGCTTTACAGACAAGCAAAAGCTAAGAGAATTCAGCACCACCAAACCAGCTTTATGACAGATGCTAAAGGAACTTCTCTAGGCAGAAAAGAAAAGGCCACCACTAGAAATGAGAAAATTACGAATGGGAAAGCTCACTGATAAAGGCAAACATAAAGGTAAGAAGTCATCCACATACAAATATGATATCAAAACCAGCAATCATGAGGAGAGTACAAATGCAGGATATATTGGAAATGCATTTGAAATTAAGAGACCAGCAACTTGAAACAATCGTGTGTGTGTGTGTGTCTGTGTGTGTGTGTATACATATATATATATGGCTATATCAAAACCTCACAGTAACTGGAAACTGAAAATCTACAATAGATACACACACACACAAAAGAAAAAGCAATCCCAACACAACACTAAAGTTAGTCATCAAATCACAAGAGAACAAAAGAAGGGAAGAAAAAAGACCTAGAAAAACAAATCCAAAACAATTAACAAAATGGCAATAAGAACATACATATAATTACCTTAAACATAAATGAATTTAATGTTCAAACTAAAAGACATAGACTGGCTGAATAGATGCAAAAATGAGACCCATATATATGCTGTCTGCAAGAGACCCACTTCGGATCTAGGCACACATACAGACTGAAAGGGAATGTTCCATGTAAATGGAAATCAAAAGAAAGCTGGAGTAGCAATACTCATATCAGAAGAAATAGACTTTAAAATAAAGACTGTTACAAGAGACAAAGAAGGGCACTACATGATGATCAAGGGATCAATCTGAAAAGAAGGTATAACAATTGAAATATATATGCACCCAACATAGGAGCATCTCAATATATAAGGCAAACACTAACAGCCATAAAAAGAGAAACTGACTGTAACACAATAATGGGGGGGGGGGGTCTTTAACACCCTACTTACATCAATGGACAGATGATCCAGACAGAAAATAAGGAAGCACAGGCCTTAAATGACACATCAGACCAGACAGACTTAATTGACAGTTATAGTGCATTCCATTCAAAAGCAGCAGAATAGACATTCTTCTCAAGTGCACATGGAACATTCTCCAGGATAGATTACATGCTGGGCCACAAAGCAAACCTTGGTATATTTAAGAAAATGGAAGTCATACGAAGGATCTTTTTTGACTACAACACTATGAGATTAGAAATCAACGACAAGGAAAAAAACTGTAAAAAACACAAACACGTGGAGGCTAAACAATATACTACTAAACAACCAATGGATCACTGAGGAAATCACTAAATACCTAGACAGATGAAAACGAAAGCACAATGTTCCAAAACCTATGGGATGCAGCAAAAGCAGTTGTAAGAGAGAAATTTACAGTGATACAGTCTTACCTCAGGAAACAAGAAAAATCTCAAATAAACCTAACCTTACACCTAAAGCAACTAGAGAAAGAACGACAGACAAAACCCAAAGTTAGTACTAAGGAAAGAAATCATAAGGATCAGAAGAGAAATAAAAAATAGATACAAAACAATAGAAAAGATCAATGAAACTAAAAGCTGGTTCTTTGAAAAGATAAATAAAATTGATAAACCTTTAGCCAGACTCAAAGAAAAAAGAGAGGGCTCAAATCAAAATTGGAAATGAAAAAGAAGTTACAACAGACACCACAGAAATACAAAGGATCATAAGAGACTACTACAAGCAACTCTATGCCAATAAAATGGGCAACCTAGAAGAAATGGAAAAACTCTTAGGTATAATATTCTAAGACTGAACCAGAAAGAAATAGAAAATATAAACAGACCAATTATTAGTACAAGCAGTTGTAAGAGAGAAATTTACAGTGATACAGTCTTACCTCAGGAAACAAGAAAAATCTCAAATAAACCTAACCTTACACCTAAAGCAACTAGAGAAAGAACGACAGACAAAACCCAAAGTTAGTACTAAGGAAAGAAATCATAAAGATCAGAAGAGAAATAAAAAATAGAGACAAAACAATAGAAAAGATCAATGAAACTAAAAGCTGGTTCTTTGAAAAGATAAATAAAATTGATAAACCTTTAGCCAGACTCAAAGAAAAAAGAGAGGGCTCAAATCAAAATTGGAAATGAAAAAGAAGTTACAACAGACACCACAGAAATACAAAGGATCATAAGAGACTACTACAAGCAACTCTATGCCAATAAAATGGGCAACCTAGAAGAAATGGAAAAACTCTTAGGTATAATATTCTAAGACTGAACCAGAAAGAAATAGAAAATATAAACAGACCAATTATTAGTACTGAAATTGAAACTGTGATTAAAAATCTTCCAAACAAAAGTCCAGAACCAGATGGCTTCACAGGTGAATTCTATCAAACATTTAGAGAAGAGTTAACTAACACCTGTCTTTCTGAAACTATTCTAAAAAATTGAACAGTATAGAGGTTCCTTAAAAAACTAAAAACAGAACTGCCATATGATCCAGCAATCCCACTCCTGGTCATATATCTGGAGGAAACCATAATTTGAAAAGATACATGCACCCCATTGTTCATTGCAGCACTATTTACAATAGCCAGGACACAGAAGCAACCTAAATGTTCATCGACAGATGAATGGATAAAGAAGATGTGGTACATACATACAATGAGATATTACTCAGACGTAAAAAAGAATGAAATCATGCTATTTGCAGCAACATGGATGTACCTAAAGGTTATCATACTTACAAAAGAGAAACAGACTCACAGACTTTGAAGACAAACTTATGGTTACCAAAGGCGAAAGGTCAGGGGGAGAGATAAATTAGGAGCTTTGTATTAACATCTACACACTACTATATATAAAATAGATAATCAACAAGGACCTACTTATAGCACAGGGAATTCTACTCCATGTTCTGTAAAAACGTATATGGGAAAATAATCTGAAAAATAATGTGTGTATATATATATATATATACACACACACACACACACATATATATATGGCTGAATCACTGCTGTACACCTGAAACAACACTGTAAATCAGTTATACTCCAATATAAAATAAAAAAATAAACTATTACTTTAAAAAATGAAAATAATAAGCATTGGTGGAGAAATTGGAACCCTCATGCATTGCTGTGGGAATATAAAATGGTCACCTGATGTGGAAAACATTGGCTATTCCTCAAAAGGTTACAACACAGAATTAGCGTACAATCTAGCGATTCCACTCCTGAGTATATATCCACAAGAACTGAAAGCAAGGACTTGAACAGATACTTGTACACCAATATTCATAGTGGCATTATTCACAATAGTCAAAAGATAAAAACAACCCAGTACCAATCAATCAATAGATAAATGTATAAACAAAATGTGGTACACACATACAATTGAATATTATTTAACCATAAAAATAGAATTCTACTACATGCTACAACATGGATGAACCTTGAAAACATACTAAGTGAAAACAAGACACAAAAGAAAATACCATATGATTCCACTAATATGAGGTACCTGGAATAGGCAAATTCAGAGAGAGTATAGGTTACCACAAGCTGGAGGGGAGAAGAAACATGGAGCTTATGTACCCATTGCTTAATGAGGACAGAGTTTCTGTTTGAAATGATGACAAAGATCTCAAAATAGTGGTGATGGGTACATAACATTGTGAACACTTAATGCCAGGGAACTGTACCCTTAAAAATGGTTAAAATGGTCAATTTTATGATATGTGTATTTTACCACAATAAAACAAGTCCTCCAAACATATAGCAAAAAAAATCTAAAAATAAAATTAAGAAAACAACTCAGTCTACATGAGCATCAAAAAGAATAAAATGTTTAGGAATAAATTTAACAAAAACAGGGCAAGGCTTATATACCAAAAACTACAAATAAACCATTAATGAAAGAAATTAAAGACCTAAATAAATGAAAAGACATTCCATACCCCATGTTCATGGAACAGAAGACAATATTGTTAAGATGGCAGTATTCCCCAAATTGATATATACAGGTTCAATACAATCCCCATCAAAATCCCAGTTGCCTGTTTAAAAGAAATTGACATGCTGGTCTTAAAAGGCATATATATAGAAAAGCAAGGAACCCAGAATAGCCAAAATAATATTGAAGGACACAGTTCAAGACTCACATTTCCCAGTTGCAAAATTCACTACAAAACTACAGTAATCAAGATAGCATGGGACTGGCATAAGGACAGACATATAGATCAATGGAATAGATAGACCTTTCCATATACGGTCAATTGATTTTTGACAAGGTTGCCAAGATAATTTAATGGAAAATAATAGTCTTTTTCAAGAAACTGTGCTGGGAAAACTGTGTATTTAAATTCAAAAGAATGGATTTGGGCCCCTACCTCACACCATGTACAGGATTAACTCAAAATGGATCATAAAGTTAACTATAGGAGCTAAAACAATACAAATCTTAGAAGACAACATAGGAGTAAATTTTCCTCACCTTGGATTAGACTGAAGCTTCTTAGATACAATACCAAACTACAAATGACAAAATAAATAACAAATTGGACTTTATCAAAACATAAAACTTCTGTGCTTCAAAAGACAACAAGAGGGACTTCCCAGTGGTCCAGTGGCTAAGACTCCATGCTCCCAATGCTGGGGGCCTGGGTTCCATCCCTTGTCAGGCGGCTATATACCACGTGCCGTAACTAAGAGTTCGCATGCCACAATGAAGATCCTGCACACAGCAAAGAAGATCTCACATGTCTCAACTAAGACCCGGTGCAGCCAAATAAATAAGCAAATATTTTTGAAAAGTAGGTAACAAGAAAGTGGGAACAAATCACGCAGAATTGGGGAAAATATTTGCAAATCATGTTTTTGATAAGAGACTTGTGTGAGAACGTATAAAGAACTCTTAACAACTCAACAATAAAAAGACAACCCAATTAAAAATGGCCAAAGGATTTGAATAGACATTTCTCTAAAGAAGATGATACACAAATGGCCAATAAGCACATAAAAAGGCGCTCAATATCATTAGTTATCAGGGAAATGCAAATCAAAACCACAATGAGATACCAATTCATCCCCATTAGATGACTAAAATAGAATATAACAAGTGTTGGTGAAGATGTAGAGAAACTTGAATCCTCGTACATTGCTGGTGGGATTGTAAATGATGCAGTCACTTTGGAAAACAGTTTGGAAAAATTCCTCAAAACATTAAACATTGAATTACTACGACCCAGTGATTCCACTCCTTGGTATATACCCAAGAGAAATGACATCCTTTACATATATCCACATAAAACTTGTACATGAATACACAGCAGCATTATTTAGAATAGCCAATAAAATGGAAACAACCTGTATGCATCAGAATGTTGTGATAATTAATGGAAAAACAAAATATGGTATTATCCTTACAATGGATATCAGTTACCCACAAAAAAAAGAATGAAGTACTGATACGTACTACAACACGATAAAGCTTGGAAACAGTAGGCTGAGTTAAGGAAGCCATACACAAAGGCCACATATTATGTGATTCCATATGGATGAAATAGAATAGACAAATACAGGAAGACAGACTGAGATTAGTGGTTGCCAGGGGCTGGGAGGAGGGAAGAATGGGCAGAGGTTGGTAATGGGTATGTGGGTGATGAAAATACTCAAATTATTTTTGGAGTGATTAAATATTCTAAAATTAGACAGCAGTGATGGTCGCACAACTTTGTGAATATTCTAAAAATCATTAAATTGTACACTTTAAAATGGCAAGTTTTCTAGTATGTGAATTATCTCATTAAAGCTATTTTAAAAACAAAGAATCCAAATATATGCATCCCAGAAACCACAGAATTTTTAAAAATTTTAATCAGTTTTTCATTCCTGGTTATCACTGGCATATGAGAGTTCCAGACAGAAGGTACCTCAAACATGGCAAGTGTACTTCTAATGATGATGGTGGTGGTGATGATGATGGTGACAAATCAGCATGTACAGAGCTTACTGTGTGCTTGGCATTGTTTCAAGTGCTTTACACATGTTAACTGTTTAATCTTCACAATAACCCTATCAGGTATGTTCTGTTCTACTAATATTCTCATTTTTCAAAGAGACTAAATAACCTGCCCAAGCTCACAGAGGTAGGAAAGGTGTATGAAACATAACCAATCATAGATCTAAGAGATGCCAAGGCACTCTGGGTATTGAAACCTTGGGATCGAAGCCACTGTTCTCCATGATCTTCCCAACCATTTTTAGGAAGATGAAACTTTCAAATTTCCCTGTCATCATCTTACTAATTCATTTGTTGAAAATAATAAAAACAAACTCAAAATCCACCACCCCCAGTTCAAGCTTATTTTAAAATATTCATAAAACACATCTTAGTACTCCTACCCAGCTGAGTGGATCTGCTCAGGTTCTTTTTGTTTGTTCACTTAACAAATACTTCTGGAGCCTCGCTTTGTGTGAGGCACAGTTCTCAATGGTGAGAACCCAGCAGTGGGTGACAGGACCCAAGACTCAGCTCTCCTGAAGCTTATGTTCTGGTACCTTCAGTCATTTGGTACTTTATCTTTTCTACTTTTGTTTTGTTGCATACCAGGCCTATGTTTATCTCCAAAACCATCCTGGTCTCTGAGCAGGTATGCTCTGTACCCCCAGTTTTCCACCTTTGTGATATACCTGACAATATTAGGGTCTGAACCTAAAATACCTGAATGAAAATGACTTTTTTGGGCAGAAAGCAGTCATTAAAATCCACACCCCCCCCAAAGAATCCTATTACTAATGCTTTGAATTACTTAACTCTGTGTGATGAAGAAAATCTAAAACTGTCCTTGAAATGTTCAGAAGCAAAACTCCTAGCAAGCATAGATCATAGAGCAAGTTCACGTAAAGGATTTTTAATGCCACTCATTAGCTGGGCCCAGAAGCACCTATGACCTACTTATTCATGTCCTGAGCTAAAGGAACTTAGAAAACAACCTACAGCACTTATCTACCTGGGTCCCCAGCTATTGGCTGGTGGCAAACACTGAAATGAAAGCAGTGTAAAAATGAGTAGAGAATATCTGCAGAATTCACCAAGAAGTCCTGTCTCACAATCACAGTCTGCATTCCTGATCCTAGGCAGCCACTTCATTGACTGGGGACATTGTATGGATGGCCGTGCACAGCCATCCTCACCCTAAAATAAGTAATTCCTGCTCAAAAGACAGACTTTTTTTTTTTTTTTTTTTTAACATTGCTTCTGCTGTGCCTTCTCTGCCCTCCTAGCATGACTGAATCTTTTTTGATCTCCAAATTTCAGCTTAATTGTCACATCTTCAGAAAAGTAGTCCCTGACCACCCTAATGAAGGTGGTCTGCCTACTGGCTACCATGGCATCCTGATGTCTTCTTCCATAACTGATCAGAGTTGTCTTTTCCTTCTCTATTGTCTGTCTCCCTCACTAGCCTGTGCTATGCCTACTCTTCTGACCACTGTACCCTCTGGATTTAGCAGAAACGTAAATATTTTTGAATATGTTAACCACTCACATGCAGAGTTAATCACCGTTCTCACAGATGGAAACCAGACTCTATGACCAGGACAGTCTTTTTTACACAGATCACAACATACCTAAGTATGTACACACATGGTTGCAAATATAACTATAATTTTATTGTAGTAGCAGCTCTGGCCCTTCGTGGGAAAAGGCCTCAATCTAATTAACAAATTGGTCAACGAACCCTGGGAGAGTGCAGTCAGGGTGGTTAGTGAAGAAAGGGCAATAGGAAATGGGCAAAGAAAGATTTAAGGCCGTAGACAGTCTAGGCAGGAAAAGATCCCAATAACCTTAACAATAGTTTTCTTGTTTGGGACCAAAAAATATATATATATAGTATCATATGACACATAAAGATGAATAGAAAAGGGAAAAGGGTATGGGCAGAGAGAAAAAAAGTACGAGATCACCATCCCACATTAGCCAACTGACAGATCTGTTCTCTGGTCTCTCAAAGCTATTTGGACCTAGATATTAGCAGATTCTTTCCCACCGACCAAGCCTGCCTTTGCTTCCTGTTTGTAAAGGAAAAGAGCAAGATGCACAGCTTGGGGAAGTTTTAAATGCTCTCATTCATAAAATTAAAAAAAAAAAAAAAAGGAAAAAAATATGTGTAAGATTCTGGGTTATTAAAAGTCTAGAAAATGAGGCTGCAGTACCTGCTTGCTCCCAATACATTGAGGTCCTCTCCTACTTCAGAGTTGCTAATATTCATTTTTTGGGTGAATGCTTACTGAACACTGACATTATACTAAGCATTTACCAATGTTAAATGTGAGTACAATGTGATACCAGCAATCAAGGAGGAGTCTCTATTATGGGGAGAGAATTAAGAGAGAGCAAGGCCGGGATCCCCTGCAGTGCCTGGCACATACTGGCAGTGAATAAATAAGAAACACAAGCAAATGACTAAAAGAACAAATGCTTTGGAAGTCCATAAAAGGAAGAAATCACACATGTTCCCTTACCTCTTACTTTTTTGCAGACACGAAGTACAGCAGGGTAACAATAACATTCATTGACTGATTCAGCAAACGAAGGCCTCCTATACGTAGGCATTAAAGCTACAGCAAAGAACAAATCAGATATGGTACCTTCCTTCACGGAGCTTACAGTTCTCCAGGGAACCAATTCCTTCAAATGGATGGCAGGGCAATTACCACGCTTAAGTTCTCCTTGGATAAACTCATGGTTGCCATCTCAAAGATGGGAAATACAGCCTCACCAAGTGCACAGAATGAAGTGTGTGGCTAAGAAATCCTTATCTTTACAGGTTAAAAGGCTCCACTTGCCCTCTGAACATATACAATAGAGTAAAAAATAGAGTTGACTAATGAAAACTACTTTGATAGTCCTGAGAGCTATATATAAAACCTGTCACATTCTGGGGACAAATGACTCAACAGGTTGTTTAAATGCCATGATTAATTTTAATGCATAAAGTTTCATTTGTCACATTAGAGAATGAATTCTTTTAATGCATCAACAGAAAGTGAAAATTGTGGCATTTGCAAGTAAATTTTTATTGGGAAATTAACCATTCAACAATGTAATCAAGGTCTACACATTTAAACTACTACTCTTTATATGATTAACAATGAAACATTCAAGATACTGTGGTGCCCAATTACATATGGAAGTTCATGCATTATATTTATTCTCTTTCTTCCTCTCCTCTTCTCTCCCCCTTCTACTACCCTTCCTACTTACCCACTCACTGTCTGGGCTGGCAAGTCAGAACTAATCACTGGCACCACTTCACTCTCAAGGAGGCAAAAGACCTGTACTCTGAAAACTGTAAGATGCTGATGAAAGAAATCAAAGATGACACAAACCGATGGAAAGATATACCGTGTTCTTGGACTGAAAGAATCAATATTGTCAAAATGACTATACTACCCAAGGTAATCATAGAGTCAGTGCAGTCCCTATCAAATTACCAATGGCATTATTCACAGAACTAGAACAAATAATTTTTAAATTTGTGTGCAACACAAAAGACCCAGAATAGACAAAACAATCTTGAGAAAGGAAAACAGAGCTGGAGGAATCATGCTCCCTGACTTCAGTCTATACACAAAGCTACAGTCATCAAAACACTATGGTACTGGCACAAAAACAGAAATACAGATCAATGGAACAGGATAGAAAGCCCAGAAATAAACCCATGCACTTATGGTAAATTAACCTACAACAAAGGAGGCAAGAATATACAACGAAGAAAAGACAGTCACTTCAATAAGTGGTGCTGAGAAAACTGGACAGCTACACATAAAGGAGTGAAATTAGAATATTTTCTAACACCATACACTCTCATAAGTCTCTGTTCATGCCATTAGTAGAGCATTCATCACTTCTCATTATATTTGTGCTTTCATGTCTATATTCCCTACCAGGTCATGGGGGTTACTCTCTTGAGGGTAGGAGCCATAACTTGGTCATCTTTCTTCCTCAGGTGCCTAGCATAGTGCATGAGACACATACAGGGCTCAACATTTGTTGAACTGAATTCAACTGACCGTCCTGCATCTGCTGAGCCATCCTCAAAATGTAAATATTAATAATTTGACAGTATTTGGAGTGAAATATTGATATAAACCCAAAGTCAAGCCAGTATGATTCTATACTAAAAATTACTATCTTAAAGTCCTCCTCAAAGGCACAGTGAGGGAGCAATGGAAGCATTTATCACTTAACTGCAAATCACTTCTTGATTTTTATCTCCCAAAAGTATATTTGATGGTTTCTGGTGAAATAGCATAAGGATCTTCTGACAAGTGTGAACATGCAAAGGGAGGTACTTCAAGTGTAAAGATAAGCAGTGACCTGAACTGCAGATACATATTTAATAAATGGGTTAAAATAAGTCAGTTTAGGCTTATACTTAACATTTCTAGTTTTGATTTAATTCTGTAAGTAGAGAACAAAACAGACCAAAGTCAGAAAAGTCTATCCAAAAGTGGTCTTGATCCCTCTAGCTAAAGTGAGTTTCCCATCACTGAAGGTGCTAAAATAGACTAGGGATGATCACTTGTCAGGGATATTGTGAGAAGTATACAAACATCAGATCAGGAAATTCAAACTGAATGCTCTTTAAAAGTCTGTTCCATTCCTGACATTCTGAGATTTTTAAAATCACTACACACACACACACACACACACACTTATAAAATGCCTGCCTGAAATAGACTAGGATAACAAAAAATACCTTTTGCCTGGAAAAAATAAAAGCAAATATTGCTTTTCCAAGAAAGAATGGATCATTTATCTTAAACAATAACATTTAGAATAGGGATTAGAAACTCCAGTAATCTTTATATGGGATATAAAACGATGAAGACAAACCATTTATTCAAACAAAATTGTTTTTATTTAGCACCTACGTGCCAGGAAAATTCTAGGTGCTAGAGATACTAGTTTCCTACCACTGCTGTAACAAATTACCACAAGTTTAGTGGCTTAAACCAACACAAGATTCAGGAGAAAAGATGGCGGAAGAGTAAGACGCGGAGATCACAGATACATCAGAAATACATCTACACGTGGAACTGCTCCTATAGAACACCCACTGAACGCTGGCAGAAGACCTAAGACCTCCCAAAAGGCAAGAAACTCCCCACGTACCTGGGTAGGGCAAAAGAAAAAAGAATAAACAGAGACAAAAGAATAGGGACGGGACCTGCACCAGTGGGAGGGAGCTGTGAAGAAGAAAAGGTTTCGACACACTAGAAGCCACTTCACGGGCAGAGACTGCGGGTGGCAGAGGGGGAATCTTCGGAGCCACGGAGGAGAGCGCAGTAACAGGGGTGCAGAGGGCAAAGCGGAGAGATTCCTGCAGATGATCGGTGCCGACCAGCACTCACCAGCCCGAGAGGCTTGTCTGTTCACCTGCCAGGGTGGGCGGGGCTGGGAGCTGAGGCTCGGGCTTCGGTCGGAAGCCAGGAGAGGACTGGGGTTGGGGGCGTGAACACAGCCTGAAGGGGCTAGTGCACCACGGCTAGCCGGGCGGGAGTCCGGGAGAAGTCTGGAGCTGCTGAAGAGGCAAGAGACTTTTTCCTGCCTCTTTGTTTCCTGGTGCGCGAGGAGAGGGAACTAAGCGCGCCGCGTAAAGGAGCTCCAGAGACCAGGGCGAGCCGCGGCTATCAGCGCGACACCGGAGACGGGCATGAGACGCTAAGGCTGCTGCTGCCACCACCAAGAAGCCTGAGATGATCGGTGCCGACCAGCACTCACCAGCCCGAGAGGCTTGTCTGTTCACCTGCCAGGGTGGGCGGGGCTGGGAGCTGAGGCTCGGGCTTCGGTCGGAAGCCAGGAGAGGACTGGGGTTGGGGGCGTGAACACAGCCTGAAGAGGAGAATGCATGGCGCGCCTCAGGCTGGAGCAATGTCACGCTGGCCTCTGCCGCCGCAGGCTCGCCCCGCATCCGTACCCCTCCCTCCCCCCGGCCTGAGTGAGCTAGAGCCCCTGAATCACCTGCTCCTTTAACCCCGTCCTGTCTGAGCGAAGAGCAGACAAAGAGGAGAGGGGGAGGTCTCTCCCAGCAGCCTCAGAAGCAGCGGATTAAAGCTCCACAATCAACTTGAAGTGCCCTGCATCTGTGGAATACCTGAATAGACAGCGAATCATCCCAAGTTGAGGAGGTGGACTTTGGGAGCAAGATATATTATTTTTTTCCCCTTTTTCTCTTTTTGTGGGTGTGTATGTGTGTGCTTCTCAGTGAGATTTTGTCTGTATAGCTTTGCTTTCACCATTTGTCCTAGGGTTCTGACCGTCCCGTTTTTTCTTTTTTTACTTTAAAAAATTTTTCTTCTTAATACTTTTTATTTTAATAACTTTATTTTATTCTACTTTATCTTCTTTCTTTTTCTTTTTCTTTCTTTCTTTCCTTCTTTCTTCCTTCCCTCCTTCCTTCCCTTCCTTCCTTTCCATTTTTTCTCCCTTTTATTGTGAGCCGTGTGGATTAAAGTCTCTTGGTGCTCCAGCCAGGCGTCAGGGCTGTGTCTCTGAGGTGGGAGAACCAACTTCAGGACACTGGTCCACAAGACACCTCCCAGCTCCACGTAATATCAAATGGCAAAAATCTCCCAGAGATCTCCATCTCAACACCAAGACCCAGCTTCACTCAACGACCAGCAAGCTGAAGTGGTGGACACACTATGCCCAGCAACTAGCAAGACAGGACCACAGCCCCATCCATTAGCAGAGAGCCTGCCTAAAATCATAATAAGGCTACAGACACCCCAAAACACACCACCAGACGTGGACCTGCCCACCAGAAAGACAAGATCCAGCCTCATCCACCAGAACACAGGCACTAGTCCCCTCAACCAGGAAACCTACTCAACCCACTGAACCAACCTTAGCCACTGGGGACAGACACCAAAAACAACGGGAACTAC
>NC_041219.1:23684407-23697150 GCF_002837175.3 Physeter macrocephalus
GTGACCACCTAGAAGGGTGGTATAGGGAGGGTGGGGGGGAGGGAGACGCAAGAGGGAAGAGATATGGGAACATATGTATATGTATAACTGATTCACTTTGTTGTAAAGCAGAAACTAACACACCATTGTAAAGCAATTATACTCCAATAAAGATGTTAAAAAAAAACAACAACACAAATTTACTTACTATCTTGAAGTTCTGAAGGTCCAAATACATCCTATGGGGCTAAAATCAAGGTGTCAGCAGAGCTATGTTCCTTCTGGAGGCTCTAGGGGAGAATCTGTCCTTGCCTTTTCCAGCTCCTTGAGGCTGCCTACATTCGTGGCTCCAGGATGCATCACTCCAATCTCTACTTCTCTGATTCCTATGCCTCCCTTCTTCCCCTGTAAGGACCATTGTGATTGTATTGGACCATAATCTAGGATAATTTCCCCATCTCAAGATCCTTAACTTAATCATATTTGCAAAGCCCCTCTGCCATGTAAAGAAACATATTCACAGATTCTGGGGATGAGTACTTGGACATATTTATGGACCATTACTCTACCTAATACAAGAAATTATTAAACAAAAGAGACCCTGTTGACATGGCGTTATATTCCAGTGAATAAATATATAGATATGTGATGTAATGTCAGGTAGTAACAATGGTTATGAAGAAAAATAAAGCTGGGCAAGGTGTAACATTATGATTTAGCTCCACTGATGATGCATTTTTTAATTGGGGTAGAGAATAAATGGGGGGCACAAGTTTGAGTTTAAGTTTGAGATGCCTATGAGCCTTCCAAGGGGAAAAATCATGAATACAATTGGAAATATATGATCCTAGATTTCTGTGGAGAGGTTGGTGCTAAAGATATAAATTTGGGAGTTATCAGAATATATATATACATATATTTACCAGTTTTTATAAAGGATACAAATGAACAGCCAGGTGAAGAGGTACATAAGGCAAGGTCTGGAAGGTTACCAATTGCAGAAGCTTCTGCAATAGAGCCAGGGCTCTATGATCAAACAAGAGGGAGAAGCCAAACAAGAGAACAGTTGCCAAGACTTGAGAAGGCAGGAAGAGAAGGAGCAGGAAAGGTGACTAGCGACCCATGAGGTAGGAGGGGTACTGGACCAGAAGGTAGGTAAGGAAAAAGTTTCAAGGGGAAGGGAGTGATCACTAAGACCAAGTCCTATAGAAAGGCTGATTTGGATGAATCACTGGGACCTTGACATGAGTGGAATGGTGGGGACAAAAGCTTAACTGAAGTGGATTCAGAAGAGGAGAAAGTGAAGAAATGAAGACTGAATATATGCCTTTCTTTGAGGAGTTTTGCTATAAAGGAGAGCAGAGCAATGAGACAGGACTTGGAAAGGGATGAGGGGTCAAATGAAGTTTTCCTTTTTAAAGATGGGAAATACATTACAAACGTGGGCTGATGGAAAAGATCAAACAGAAAGAGAGCACTGATGTCACAGGATGGTGAGGAGATAAATACATGGTAAATGGATTGCTAGGCAGTACTGAGTGCCCCTGGAGCTTTGTATAAATAAATTTAAAGGGAGATCAGTCAGCATCGCTGTCTAGTCGAATTCAGTTGCTTGGGTGTAGGTATAGAGTCGGCAGAAAAAAATAGATTTAACCAGGCTGAAGTTTTTTGGGGTGAGTACAGTGGAGAGAGAAAGGAGCAAGGGTATGGCTACGATGATGGACTATAGAATCTAAGCCCATAAAGGCAAGACACACAGACACAGAAGGTGGGCAATGAAAAGGCAGAGGCTCAGTGGATTGGAGGTCCTTCTGGGGTTGATGAATTATCAAAACTGAAGGACTAGAGGAAGTGGTGGCCAGTGCGTGGGAGGCTTTACACTGAGTTAACCATTAACACAAAGGATTTAGACAGTCACTGAGTTCATCTGAGAATCCTGACCAAGACAGGATGGCTGTCTTTCAGAAGTGACTCAGAGTGTTGTTCTGTCTTTGGTTCTTTCCTTGAGATCAAAAGCCAGTGTTAACCAAGAAGTGGATGGATTAATCAGAAAAACAGAACAAAGAGCCATGGAGTCACCCATGTGGGGCTGTCACAGGACCACAACACAGGCAGGATTCGTTCCCAGTTTCTAAAACTCTTAAGAAGAAAAGGCTGTTGATCCTGAAGAAGAAAACCGCACCTCTTCTATGTTATATCTGCACAGTGTATTGTATATCCTTGTAGGAACATACCCACCTGATCCAGTCTGACTGATTTAAAAATACTTCTAGGATAAAATCAGAGAATGTCATGTGAAATTTGTGTCTCCCAGACTAAAGTCGCTGAGCTGAGAAAGCCTTCTGTTTATCCCTTGGGAAAAATCATACATCTTTTTCTCAAAGAAAGAAAAAGAGGCTTTGGGGATAAGGTTTTACTGAGGGCTTTCATTTTTCTTCTTCAAACCAAATTGGAAATTTCATGTTTGTCAGAAGACTTGAAAAACACCCCCGCCCCAATGCAACTATCAACTAGAATATCTGAGTGATTAATTCAGTGCCCTTGAAAATGACAGCCGAGGCCATAAATCTATCTTTGTCTTTAATCTTTACTGTCATCTCCAGAGAAGCTTATTAATTTTGAAGCCATGAATAGGTAGGATACAGCTAGGACAAATAAAATCTGTACAAAAATTTCCTTTCATGTTTCACTATTTACATGATTAGGCAAACATAAACTATGAATCCCTTAAAGGAATATTTGTCTTCTAATGCCCTATGCTGAGTCTAGAACTGTGCACTGCACCAGATAAATTTTAATTAATGATAAAGTACTTACCAGAATTATCTGGGGGAGGTGGAGGGAGACAGCAGGTAGTCAGTGAACTAGAATTAGTACTCTCTCTTCTGAGTTAATATAAAACTAAAAATTCTAATCCCAGTATTCTAGACAAATAGAATACCAATAAAACTTTCTGTAAATTCCAAAGAGAAAACAAGTAGTCATTACATCTTTTGTGAATCCTGCTGTTATACCCCAAAGGCCTACAGAATAAGGGATTCATTCTATTATCTCTTTCATGTAGAATCAACAAGAATATTTTATGCAAGTTGCTGAAATGACAAGGGCAGAAATCAACCATTATTTATAGCAATAGCTTACTGTGTTCAAAAAAGGTGTGTGCATGTGTGAATCTAAATTCTGAGGCAGGTAATAACTTATATTGTACAATGATGTACTTTTTTAAAAGATATTTTACATTCAAGTAAGGATTACATCTTGGAAAAAACTGAAGTTTGACTTGGAAAACCACATTTGGTTTAGTTTCACCCACATCATGTCTCAAAAAAGCCATCTGTTCACCTTTCAGAAAGCTGCCCCTTCTTTGCATGCAGAACAGCAATCAAGTGAAATTAATACAGGCATGAATAAGCAATGCAACCTCACTGCAACACTAACATTTCTGAATGAATCTGTAATCCCTCTTTTTATCTCATAACAACTGATTTCTTTAAGTTCCAATTTTGCTTTCAAAAATTCGTTGAAAATAAAACTTTGTGAAGTAAGTCAGAAAGAGAAAAATATCACATGATATCATTTATATGTGGAATCTAAAATATGACACAAATGAACCTATCTATGAAACAGAAACAGACTCACAGACATAAAGAACAGACTTTTGGTTACCAAGAGGGTGGGGGAGGAATGGATTGGGAATTTGGGATTAGCAGATATAAACTATTATATGTAGAATGGATAAACTACAAGGTCCTACGGTAT
This sequence comes from Physeter macrocephalus, assembly GCF_002837175.3. NCBI lineage: Eukaryota > Metazoa > Chordata > Mammalia > Artiodactyla > Physeteridae > Physeter > Physeter macrocephalus. The sequence goes on from NC_041219.1 coordinate 23,688,146, forward strand.
AGCACAGGGAACTATATTCAATACACGGTGATAAACCATAATGGAAAAGAATATGAAAAATAATGTGTATATATATATATGTATAACTGAATCACTTTGCTGTATGGCAGAAATTAACACATTGTAAATCAACTACAGTAAAATAAAATTTTTTAAAAATTCAATGAAGATATATAAGAATAATAAAGCAACCCTCTCCCCTACCTTAAGAGACAAAGTATACCCTTTTATGATCTATCTCCCTACCTTTCCCTCTTAAAGGATACCACCATCTTGAATATTGTGTCTATCATCCCAATCTATGTCCCTTTACTTTTATCACATAGGTAGACATCCCTAAACAGCAGTATTGCTTTTGTGTGTATTCGAGCTTCACATAAAATAGTATTAGATCTCTTTAGTATTTTCTGTTAACCAACATTGTTGGGATTTGTCTGTGGTGTTGCAGGTAAGTCTACTTCACTTATTTTCCCTACCAAATAGTATTCCATTGATTGGGTATTCCACAATTTATGTGTCCTTTGTACTGTTAACTAGCATTGAATTCCACAGTAAGCATTCTTATAAATGTCTCCTGTACACAGGTAGGTGAGTTCCTCTAACGTGTCATAGTTCAGTTATAGTTTTACCAGATACTGTCCCAAATGGTAGAATCAACTTACTCTTCCATGAGCAGAAGAAAATCCCCCCTTTTTCTACAAAGTCAAAAATATTTGAATATTTAAATTTTAACAAAATTATGGGCAGGAAATGGTATCCCATGGTTTTAATTTCATTGTTTGTTTCCTTGATTACTGGTAACTTGAGCATATTTTATGTGTATATTGATCATTCTTCTGCAAATTACCTATTTAAGTCCTCTGTCCACTTTTTAGTTGGTCTACTTCTTTCTTCTAATTTATATTTAAGAGTTCCTTCTATAGAGAGAAATGCAAATCAAAACAACAATGAGGTACCACCTCACGCCAATTAGAATGGCCATCATTGAAAAGTCTACAAATAACAAATGCTGGAGAGGATGTGGAGAAAAGGAAACCCTGTTACACTGTTGCTGTGATTGTAAGTTGGTGTAAAAAACCAACTTTTAATTTGAGTTGGTGTAGAAAACAGTATGAAGGTTCCTCAGAAAACTAAAAATAGAACTACATATGATCCAGCAATCCCACTCCTGGGCATATATCCAGACAAAACTATAATTCAAAAAGACACATACATCCCTATGTTCTTAACAGCACTATTCACAACAGCCAAGACATGGAAGCAACCTATATGTCCTTCAGCAGATGAATGGATAAATAAGATGTGGTACATATATACAATGGAATACTACTAAGCCCTAAAAAAGAATGCCATGTGCGGCAACATGGATGCAACCAGAGATTATCATACTAAGTAAAGTAAGTCAGAAAGAGAAATACCATATGATATCACATATATGTGGAATCTAAAATATGACACAAATGAACCTATCTGTGAAACAGAAACAGGGATATAGAGAATAGACTGGTGGTTGCCAAGGGGGGAGGGAGGTGGGGGAGGGATGGAGTGGGAGTTTGGGATTAGCAGATGCAAACTGTTATACAGAGAATGGATAAGCAACAAGGTCCTACTGTAGAGCACAGAGAACTATATTCAATGTTCTGTGATAAACCATAATGGAAAAGAATATGAAAAAGAATGTGTGTGTGTGTGTATATATATATATATATATATATATATATATGTTTGTGTAACTGAATCACTTTGCTATATGGCAGAAATTAATACAACATTGTAATTCAACTATACTTCAATAAAAATTTTTTAAGAAGTTCCTTATATATTATGGATACCAATACTTTGTTTATATGTGTAATACATCCCCTACTCTGTGGGTTATGTTCACTTTTATTTTATGGGATTTTTTACAGAAGTTTTTTGTTTTAAATGTAGTCAAATTTATTAAACTTTTTCTTTTATGATTTGTACATTTTATATTTTGCTTAAGCAATCCTTGCCTACCCAGAATACATAAATATATTCTTCTGTTTTCTTTTAGAAGTTTTGAAGTATGGGGTTTCACACTTAAGCCTTTAACCCATCTGGTATTGATTTCATTCGTGGTTAAAAGTAAGAACATAATTTTTTTTTTTTTTTCATATAGCTAGCTGTCCCAGCAACATTTATTGAACAGTTGACTTAGTGACAAACCCATCTTCATGGGTCTACAAAATCAGGCCTTTCATAGACCAACCATCTGCACTTGTGTGGGTCTGCTTATGTGCTCTCCATTGTGGACTCTTTGTCTCTCTGGGTAACAATATCACACTTAGAGCTTAACGAGTCCCCAACTTTCAAATTTCTTCAAAATTGTCCTGTCTATTTTGGGCCCTTTGCTCTTCCATGTATGCCATAAAAATCAACTTTTTAGGTTTCATGAAAAATCTTAACAGGATGTTTATTGGAATTGCCTTGAATTTGTAGATTTATTCAGGGAGAACTAACGTCTTTATGACACTGAGCCTCCCTAACTACAAACATAATATTCCAAAACACATGGAACATTTAATAAATTTCAACTTATCCTCTTGTGGAGGCCACTCTAATATTTTCTGTATCTTTTCAATTTTAGTATACGTGCTGCAAAAGCAAATACACCACCACCATTTTAGTATCATGATAATGTATATGGAGAGCCGACCAAACCAACAAGCCAAATGTTGTCCTCAAATAACTATCCTCATTATTTTTATGAAACATAAAATTATCACAGTCAGGATTATTTAGAATAAATTTCTGAAAAATTATTTCCTGAGCTTGCTGACTCTCTAAGATAAATAATGCCATTCTTTGACCTTTTTTACAGGGCTATTTTCTGTTCCTCAAAACTCTTCAAGTGCCAAGTTCAGGAGAAATGAGCTGTGTGTTAAAAGTCATGAGATAATTTTTTTTCTTTAATTGCACATACACAGTAACTCATGCTTTGCTCACTTGAATAAGACTAGCTTCTTTACTGTGTTTTAATACTATGAAGAGGCAATTTTAAGGGAGGAATTTATCTAATCATTTAACAAAGCTACATTCAGAAAACTGGCAAGCTTTTCCGACCATATTTTAGAGGGCAAATATTATATTTATTTATGTTCTATTCACCATCTAGCATAATTTGAACATTCCAGTACGATTAATGATAACTGTGATTATAACAGTAATGTATATTCACCGCTGGGTATTGAGAACCACTCTTCTATTTATTGTTCATTATATCATTCAAAAGACAGAGAGTGAAAACTTTCTATGTGATCTCAGTATACACAGTGCACTTTACGTAAGTTGACTTTAATTTGCATTTGCAAAATAATGAAGTCTTTCCTCATCTTCCCCAAATAGATGCAATTTGCCTGTTCTAAATCTCTAGAAAAATTCAATTTTGTTTCTTAAAGGTAATTATCAATTTTCCCTGCATTTCTGCTGTTTGCGATACTGTATAATTATCCATGCTATCATATAATATGGCGCTATATTAATGGGGCATCAAGTCACACAGACTTGGGTTTAATCTTGTCTCTTCTGTGTACTGACTGTATGATCTTGGACAAATTACTTGGCTTCTCTAAGTGTTAGTTTCCTCACCTGTAAAATGAAGAAAATAACCCTGGGCTACATTATAAGGTTGCTGTAAGAATATAGGTAAAGAGTTTAATCTATAGTTTGTGATCAATTACCTATCATCAATATTATCACATTGTGTCCTCCCCCCAACTCCACTAAAATCTAAATTGCACCTTTCTAGAAGGCAGAAGCCATAGCTCACCTTCTTTCAGATAGGTGACAATATGGTGAGTGCCTCCTACGTGTAAGGCACACATAAAGTAATTAATAAAATTTGTTGAATTAAAGATATTTTTCTATCCATTATATTCAAATTAAAAAAAATTATTCTATGTCTGGTTTCTCAAATTAGTTAATAGGCTGTTTAAGGGCTGGTGGAAGTTCAAAAAATAAATGAACAAGCCATACTAAATAAAGTAGTAAATGGATAAGCATACACTGAATATACATTTAAAATGAAAATCACTGTTCAGCAAATCCAAAACAAAATATTAAGACATTTTCAGATACAGTTAAAAAAGAAAAACCGTTTCCATTTTCAGGCAGCTGCCTGAGAAATGTACATAATACTTTTTTAAAACACTTAGTAGACAAAGATCCAACATCTTTTAAAAAATTCTGGTCCTATCGTTTAATGGGTGAAAAATGATTTCCTAATAATATTACAGGAAGCCAATCTAACATCAAGCATTTAAATCTATGAATCTCATCTGAAATATTTAACCCCTTGATAAAGATTATATAACTGGACACAGTTGAAAAATTATGGCATAAAATCTTCAGGACAAAGACCTTATGAGTAGAAAATCAGTAACAAATACTTCATTATAAATAAGAGGCCATGATAACAATATTACTGTTTGATAGACATACTATATTTTTCTTTCCTACATTTATGTGTATAGAAAGGTATGGGTGTTTTGCTCCTTTCTAATTTTGCTGGTGCAAGAAACTCAGAAACCAAAGGATAACAACAATAACTGATAACTAACAAGGACCTACTATATAGCACAGAGAACTATACTCAATATTTTTTTAATAACCTGTAAGGGAAAAGAATCTGAAAAAGCATATATATATATATATATATATATATATATATATATATATATATAACTGAAACTAACACATTATAAATCAACTACACTTCAATTTAAAAATTAATTTTAAAATGACTGTCTTTATAAAGAAAGATTTTCCTTTTTTTTTCTTTTTAACCAATTATCATGGGGAAAATGGTCCAGGAGAATTAATATTCAAATGCTACCATAAAGTTCAAAAATATTTTTCACAGATGTCATGAGTCAAAGAGAATATGAACTACATTCTATAACTTTATTAAAAGTGTGGTTAAGAATCATGAAAATTTATCTACACTAAACACATACCCAGAGGAATAAGCAGGAAGTTCTTAAAAAAGGAAGCCTTGACACCACTAATGCACGTCTGCTACTTACAGCCATTAAATGCAACCAGTTTTATCTGCTTTATATTTCAGTCACAGTATTTACCAAATAACCAGCATTATTCAAGCAAACAGTCTTCTAATTACCACTCCTGATGAATGAGATGAGATTACTGGTGATCATCTATTTGTCATAATCATTACCGTATTTAGTATGAAGCTGCAGTTCAGGGATCATCCTGTGGGACCTCACGGCTTGATCAATCAATTAAAGATTCCCAGATCTATATTTCTGCCTGGATGCTCCATACCCAAGACCTGTCTCTGTCCTATCTTGGTAAACAGTGCCGTTATCTACTCAGGAGCTTCAAATTTGGGAACTATTCTATAGTCTTCCCACGCCTATGTCTAATCAGTAAATAGAACTTTTAACTCTTTCTCTTCAAGATCTCACGGCTCAGTCTCCTCTTCTTCATTTCCCCCTATGTTACTGCTCATGATCAAGCACCCCCACTCCGTATCTAGATTATGACTGCACTTGCCTCCTAATTTTCATGCCTCCCAGCCTCACCTCCCTCTAACCCCTCCTTTATCACATCTCTAGAGTAACTGTTCTAAAACTCAAATTTGCTCCCCATGCTTCCCTGAATTCACCATCCCCTCTTAAGCCTCCTCACCTATACAAATGCTGAACTCTGTCCTTGTTCTCCATAATGGTAGGCAAATTCTTAAAGAAACAGCTCAAGTTTCAACCATTTCCAGGAAGTTATCTCTGATTAAGTTTTCTGTCCCCCACCCAAATTTTCTAGCACTCACACACATGCTCATGTGTATACACACACACACACCACACACACACACACACACTCCTTATTTAACCACTCGACTGATGTACTCCCATAGCAACTTAGGCATTTATCACTATTATTGGACTCTTTCATCTGTGCATTCTCATTGCTTGGTATATAATAGATGCACAGCAAATGTATTCAATAAAAGAAAGAATAATCTATTCTAGCTGTCTCTTTGCTCACCCTGCCCCCTCCACTCACTGTTCAACTCACTTCATACTGGCTTGCACCTATATTAGTCCATTGAAAAAGCTCTCCAAAACGTAACCAAGAATTTCTGCTAAATTGATTATTATAAAAATCCTTCTCTTGGCTTTCAGCAATGTTGACACTCCCATCTTCTTTAAACACTCCTCTCTTGGCTGTCCTGATACCACATTCTCCTGCCCATCCCTGGGCTCCAGCCCTCTTTTCAGTCCCTAGATAGCACACCAAGGTCCCTGCAAGCCAGTCTTTGCATACACAGTTCCCTCTGCCTAGAACACTCCAGTGCTCCTAATCTTCTCACACCAACTCTTACTGAAGCTTTAGATCATCACTTCTCAAACTTTAATGAACACATAAATCACCTGGGGATCTTATTAAATATTAAAATGCAGAGTCTGATGCAGTAGGTCTGGGGTGGGACCCAAGACTCTGCATTTCTAAGAAGCTCCCAGGTGATGCTCAAACAAACCACGGACCACATTTTGAATAGCAAGGTTTTATATCTCAGCTTAAAACAACTTTTTCAGGGAAACTTCCTCTGATTTCGCCTCACCTATACTCCTGACTTAGTCAAATGCCCACAATTCATGCTGTCACTGTACTATGTAACTTTCCATGATAGCTTTTGCTTATCATTATAACCCACATTCATCCTCCTCTCTCTCAACCCCCTACTCCTATCTAGTGCCTGGCATGTTCATTTTTGAGAAATGAATGAACAATGTCTATTGAGTCAGCCCCTAACTTAGGCTGAGTCACTTCCCTTCATGATGCTGCACACCAAAGGTTCACTGCCCTGAGCTCAGCTCCTGCAGAAATACAGCTCATCTGTGGTTAGTACTCTGAAAGAATTTCTATTCCTGCCAAGATTCACTCATTTGGGGTCTGCAGAGCTATGGCAGGAGAGTAATTAATTCCATATGTACTCGTTTTGCTACTCTAAGAAGCTGGTTGGCCACAGTCTCCACATACAGTCTACTAGTACTCCAGATTTTCTTGTGCCAGGTATATAAGCAGCAGAGGAAAAAAAGCAAATCCTAGTTAATGTGGTCAGATCCAAATCTCCCACCCTGGTGTGAGGACTGGCACCAGGAAGGGTAGAGGCAGGAGGAAAAGACAAAAAACCTTCAGTACATTCTGATTTTTTTCCATTCAAAATTCATTATTTAGCTTCTCATAAAATTCATTTTTCTCTTACATTTAGGAAAATTATTTTGACTAAAAATACTGTAGGAAAAATTATGTAAGTTAATGGTTGGATACAACAGCTAGAACATTTGCATGAAATAAGTTGTGATGGGGAATATACTGGAAGAGCTTAATTGCATAAAACACGACAAGCAGAAGCAATGCCACGGTTGCCAAGAGAACTGCCTGGAAAAAGTGCCAAAGCACAACTAAAAATAAACAAATAAAACATAATTTGAGATAAACCCCAGGAATGTCATTTTACTTGACTAATAAATACATAAAAATAATCATAGCACATAGTAACAGAAATAACAAGATCCTAATGCTTGATTAAAATATTAATCATATAATACCTTAGGGAAAACTATTGCTCTCTAAATAAAAAGTTTCAAATACATTTCAGGGAAGAGATAATTTATTTTTAAATAGAAAAATATTTTCTCAATTGTTTCATAAACCTACCAGTATACTCAATTTAAAAAATGGTGATATTTTAAAAAACATATTATTTAAAAATTTTCATGTCATTTAATTGTATATCAGAAAGAGGTTGTTTTCCCTGAGTTGGGAGGAAGAGGGTGTGACTCTGATAGATTAGTGCCCAAAATGTAAAACAGCCATAGTGTTATGGCATTTATAATTCATAGAACATATATAAACGATTTCTTGAAAAAGAACAAAGTTTTTAAATAGTGTTAACAGCTTGAATTTTTTCCAGTAATTTTACTGTGTACTGAATTTTACAGAAAGTACACAGAATTTTCTAAAAGTACAAATCTGGGAGAGTGCATTTCTTAGTCAAATTCTTCAAAATTTCAACTGATTTTCCAAAGCACACAACTGTCTTCACTTTATCTTAAAATAATGCATTTCCAGTTCTGTTTAAAACAAGTATTTATCAACAAGTAATTAAAATTTCATTAGGTGATTAATTATTATCCCTAAAATGCACTGTTTCTGAATTTAGAATAACATTTACTCTGGTACTTTGCCTGATGCTAGATGTCATTTAAAATGAATTTAGTTTACACAATATCAGCCTTAGAGAACGGACAAAATGGGACACAGATTCATTCTACTGAACCTGGAGCTTCAAACAGAAGAACTTTCCAAGTGAATTACAAAATGTCTTTTAAAGTTTCACCTATAGGAACAAGGTGTACTATTACTGTAACACTGTAATTAGATTTGGGCATGCTTTCAAGCCTAGCCCATAAGATTTCCAGCCCAATAAACAGAATATTTACCAAGAAAACATAGCTCTGCTTAAAAATAAAAGTCAATGGAAAATAGGATTCACTTCATAAAATTCACACTGTAACCAAATCTGATGGAAACTATCACCTATTCCACAAAGGAAATAATATCTGCACATGCCAGAATGAATAGCAGTAACACCACCAAAGAAACCTTATGCACACACAATTCTTGCCACAAAGAATACTCTTTCTTTAAAAAAAAAAAAAAAGAACAAACAAAAAAATGAAAATAAGTGATAGGGTGAGGTTGGGGACCTGGGAAGAGCAGTAAAAGAAAAGTAACTACAAACCCCTACCAAGGAGGTAAAGCCCATGCTCAATTTTTGTCAACTGTCATAGTGATGTTCTATATAGCAATTCTTCTACTGACCCAGAATCAAATTCAGAATCATACACATGCATTTAGTTGTTGTTAAACATGGCATGGCTATATAATATTCCATCACTTGATATACTATAGTTTTATTTAACTAATACTCTTTTTTTTTTTTTTTTTTTTTT
>NC_041219.1:23697163-23710382 GCF_002837175.3 Physeter macrocephalus
GCGCAGGCTCAGCGGCCACGGCTCACGGGCCCAGCCGCTCCGCGGCACGTGGGATCCTCCCAGACCGGGGCGCAAACCCGGTTCCCCTGCATCGGCAGGCGGACGCGCAACCACTGCGCCACCAGGGAAGCCCACTAATACTCTTTTAAAGGATATCTGACTTGTGTCCATTTGTTGCTATAAGTAATGCTGAAATAAACATCATTGAATACAAGTCTTTTTCTGTACTTCTATTTATTTAGGATGGTTTAGGATCTTTAGGATGATCATTCAGGATCCAGCAGGAAAACAGAAACCACAACAGTTACTTTAGCAGAGAGAATTTAATATAGGGAACTGGTTAAAAAGGTTTGGAAGTCTGCAAAGGCTTAAAGGGATCACAGAGGTGAGAAGAAATAGTAAATGCATGAAGCAACTAACTCTCTAGGGCTGAAGGAACAAAGGAAAGAAGTTGGTTTGTTAGAAACTTAGACACTTAGAGGCCTCTCACTGAGTTGAGATGGTTTGTTCATAGGAGGGAAGAGGAATGTTCATTAAAAAGACATTCTGAAAGGAAGAGGAAATGCCTGACATTCCTTTTCTCCATCTCCCCTTCAACTTAAAACAAACAACATGTAACTCTTCTGTGCTTCAGTAAAATAATCCAAACAAATACATGAAAAGTAAAGGAATTTTGCCACCATAAATGCTGAAACCCACCAAAATTCTGTAGTGATCTGGAAAGCAATTTAAAAAGAACACATGATATAAAAACTGGGCTTTACAGTGGCCATCATTATCTCAAGTAAAGGAAAAAGAAAATACATAGGAATCAGGGGAAAAACATTATACCAGAACATTCTTCAGTTGTAAAAGTCATTCCAAGTCAGTCTCAATTTTTAAATCATAGGGGTTGGTGGATTGGCTGGTTTGAAGCAGCAGAGTTTTCTGTATGCTCGAGGATGTATGATTGTGCACACAGTATGATATCTTCTACTGATGCCTGACTGTTTCAGAAAGTAAAAGCAAGGCGACTGAAAGACATAGATGGAACTAGGCAAGAACCAGCACTGGGCATCAGCAGCCAGTTCACTCAGATTATGAGGATTTTAATCTCTCTGAAGTCCTAATATAGTTTACATAACCTGACTTCATAAAGCACAAGGAACTGACTGAAAAATTCATTTCAGCAGACTTGCTGACTACTTCCACCAAACAATTAGCTGTCAGGTGGCTAAATAAAGGAGCAAAGCCAACTAGCTTCACTGTATAAGCGGCACCAAATTACTCAAAACCAGATGGGTGTAATGTACAGAACAGCTGAAAGGGAAGCTCTCTATCTTCCAGGCAACTTTGACAGACCTGCCAACGGCATTTAGCTCCATAGTAAACCATCCTCCAGGTCAGCAGGAAGCTCATTATGGGCTGACAGTCCAGGAGACAAGCACTTTGCAGAATGCTCCCCTAGTAATTTCCTGTGTGAAAAGCTCACTGCTGTTCCTGCATTCCTCAGGGTGCATTTCTTCTCATCTCGGAGGATGTTGCTCTTCCACAGGAAGAGGAAGGAACCAGTTGTTACTGGATGTGTGGGCTGAGGCTGTCGGGCATTTTCCGCACGCCTCAGTCTCAACTGTGGGAACTGGGGATGCGGCTTAGATTCCCAGGCCTGCGACGGTCCGGATGACTGCAGCAGTTTAGAAATAACAGTAGTAGCTCAGGAAGTTGGAAGGCAGAAATAATACCTGGAACATCAAAACCTCCAGTTCCCAGAAATGTGCTAATTTTCTAAAGGAAATTTAAAAATGTATTTACTCTGTTGGGCTCCCAAATAGCATGTTTTATAAAATCCTTTTGTAGAGTTCTCTCTCTCTTTACATTTCATAAAGAAAAGTTTAAGTCCTAAATCACTTTTGTCAACAGGTTATAAAGACCAGTTTCACTGCATAAATTTTTAACTAGGACTATGCTTAAAAATTTACTTAGTATAAAATTTTTGGTAAAAGGAAACACTCATTAATGTAAGCATTCTTTCTCGGGGACCTTGAAACTTAAAGGGAATGAAGCTCAAATTAGTAAGTCGTTAAGGATAGTTAAATCAAACATTTGGGACTTATGATTATTATGATTTTTATCAAAAAGTATATTTTATTGAGAGGAAAAAAGAAACCCTCTGACCCACACTATTACTCCCTTTTTACAGTGGTACTATCTTAGTAAATCAGCTTTAAAAAAAAAAGCCACGTTCCTTTAACAGACTACAAGTTTTAGTTGCTTGTTTTTTTTTCTATAATCCCCAAAACACATTTTTTTTTAAAGGTCAGCTATCACATTCACAACTGTTGGTAGTTCTTATAACATATAGATCATGATGTACTTCTAAAGCAAGGATGCAACTAATTTGGAAATCGTCTCTTCCTCTCTAATGTTTTCTCTATCTCTAAAATAACATGTATCTGAAAAAACCATAAATGTGTTTTCTATTCTAAAGGGTGAGAGATTTGTGGAAGTGTATTTTTTCTTATTTACTTCTGTTAGTTTTATTATGTATGTCTTATTTTTAAAATGCTTTGACAATTTAATTACTTTATTTCTTTCAATTTCAAAGGGTGATGTTTTAAAATTATTTCTCAGCCCTGATAAGAATTCATCTTTTACTCCTACTAAGCATCTTAATTTTTTGAGACACTGGATTAAAAAAAAGAAAAAAAAAGAATCACTGTATCTCACTTGACATATTCACTATCATTTGAAATTAAGACTAAATGTCTTTTAATAAAATGAGGATAAATTGTGGAAAGCACCTCTGTGTACAGTCCATAGGCGGATTTTACAAATGCCTATGTTTATTTTCTTTCAAACACTTAGAGTGGGAGCAGGAGAAAAATACCGAGGGCCACTGAACTGATGCCTAAAGATACCATAAACATGTCTGTTTCCTAAAGCTTAACAAGCAACAACAAAGTTACAAATATATCTAGTTTCAGAAATCATATGCCCCGAATTTACAAATCAAATGCTACCTTATAAACTGTCCCAAAGTTTAAACACTTAAAAGAGAATTTCACCTGCCTCCAAATTTAGAAGCTGTTTATATGTAAATGCAGGAATGTTAGCATACAGAAAAGCAGTGTAAGGAGGAGGTTTGTGCAACATGATTTTTATTGATTTTCCTGGAAAGGTAAATGAGGTATCGGGGGACAATGTATCACATATTGCCATTTTACACTTTCAAGTTACAAATTTTAGTTTTGAACATTTAGGTTTGCATACACTGTGTTCTTTCAAGTAAGTCTTTCCAAATCTTTGCTTACATAAGTAGTTAGGAACTGGAATAGCTCTGAACTGGTTACGCAATGTTGTCTAGTAACCAGGATGAACTGTTGCCACAACAACCATGGAGCTATCCTCTCTGCAGCTGTAAGTTTACTCTTTGTATGTCCTTTTATTTTATCAATATATCAATATTTTTCAGAGAGCATATATCATATGACAATCTCCATGAAAGTGGATAACTTTTTTCTTCCTAAAAATAGGCTGATGCGACAGCCTTTCCAAAAGGGAAACCAATAAACTTCGCTGAAAAATGCAAACCTAAAGGACACCTAGGAAGGAGGACTATGTTTTACCACTGTCCTTCTCAAAGTCACAGAAACAGCACAGCATCTCTTGCTTTGATTCAGCTGATCACTTTCCTAATCCCAGAAAAGAAGATAGGAAAATCTCAAGTCTTTTTTTCTCTCAGCAACCCCTCTGGCAAAATGATGCTGAGCCAGGAGATAAGCTTGGCCACCCTGAGATTACTCAGGGCTGCGCCTTACTATCCCTGGGGAAAGGAGATAGGGAATCCCACAGCGGACATCCAGTCCATCGGCTCCACCTTCAAAATACCTCCAGAATCAGACTGCTTAACACCACCTCCTCTGCTACCGCCCTGGATCAAGCCACTTCGGCCTCCTGTCTGATGATTTCATTAGCTTCCGAACTGGTCTCTTTGCTCCCCTCCACCATCACCCCCAGCTGATCCCCTCAACACAGTAGCCAGAGTGAACCTGTTAAAACACTCATCAGATTATGCCCCTTTCTCTGCAGGAAACCCTCCAGTGGCTCCTCCTCACCCCAATCTGGTCTTCCAGCACTGCTCCCATGGCCTGGAGTACCTCCCCGGATAGTCATCTAACTTGTTCACGTCATTCCTTCAGTTCCTTCCACAAATGTCACCTTTCACATGACTCTTGTCCTGGCCATACTATCTAAATGCACCCTTCTTCCTACCTAACTTCAGTGCTATTTACACCTTTGCATTGTTTCCGTCTACTATACTATATGGTCTACTTTTTAAAAATCTGTGAATTGCTTGTCTCCTCCTCTAGAATATACAATATAGGCTTCTCTGGGGCAGGTATTTTTTGTTACTCAAGAAGTATTGATTGAGAGCTAAAAATGTGTGTGAGTAGGTATGCTCCCAGCATCCTACCACATCTGCTATCCATTGAGTTAGGCAACGCAGAGACTCCAGATTAGACGGCTGCACTTTTATTACCATGGTACGTATTGTATTTTCAATTACTTCTAAGGCATCTACTTATACCTTGCTTTCCCCACCTGGAATGTCTCTATCAAAATCCTACCCATCTTCGGACAGGTCAAGAACTGGTCAAATGTTTTCTTCTAGAGAAGTCTTCTAGTTTGCTCTAGCCCATTCATGACCTTTTCTGAATCCTTCTGTTAACAACCTTTCATTTGACAATCATATACCCTTGGCATCTAGTATATTGAAACTGCCACTTACTTCTTACACTGTTATTTCTCTCTGGCTTGGCTCTAAGTTTCTTGAGGTGAGTTGGCCAGCTTGACATCCTGTCTTCAGTATATCATATGATACCTCCATGCAGTGTGGCTTTAAATATTTGACTGATGGAGCAAGAAAAGACTGCAGACCTTGATTTTCTTCTATGATATAACTGCAGATTCTCAGTTTATTGTGAATAATTAATTTAACCTGAAAACTGTCCCTAATTCTAAAGAAAGGCATAAATATTACATTCATACTCTACACAGTTGCCAGAGTGAAGGCAAGGACACTCTTTGAGTTCTCTGAGTAGAGTCCAGTGTTTTGAGTCAATCAGAGTAATACTAGCAAGATCATCAATTTCACTGTGTTCATTTGTTGGACAAATAGTAATAAAATACATCAAAACCTAGGAATATCGTTTACCTAAAAAAAAAAACTATTTTAATAATCCTAGAGTATTTTAAATAAATTCTGTTTAGTTAGTATTTACAAAAAACCAAAACACCACTTTATATTAGGACACAGAAGAGAAATTACTGTCTTATTTGCCTTTGGGGGGAGAGGAGCTGAGGATGTAGCCACAGCACATGTGCTAATGCTAAATGCCTATTACAACTTTGATGACAAAACCTTGGTCTATTTCTAACAGAATAAATGAAAACATTAAAAGACTCAATGGGAATCCTGAACTAAATAATCTTTAGAAGATCAGCAAATAACCAGAGACAACGTAATTGGAATAAGATTCAGAAATTTGAGATCAACATTTTTTAACTATGTCTATGTGACAGCCAGTATATCCCTTTATAGAAACTTTTTTTTTTTTTTTTTTTACAACAAAGCTTTAAAAATGCAGATTGAGAACAGCTTATTTTGATCCCGAAATATTGTATCAAATTTCCTGCCTGGCATTAGAGACACAAGTGCAAGCCACAAAGATACCAACTGTTACACTGTATGCCATAATTTCTTCTCTGTTGTAAGAAGGCATCAGAGCATAGATATCAATACATTTAGATCTAGAAATCATCCTGAATGTAATATTAAATCAAGTCAAAACAGGAACAGACGCCAACTATTTCTTACACCATAAAAAACCTGCTTTTATCCCACTAAGAAATTTCACAAATTAAGGTTTAAAGAGTAACCTTTTTACATCTCATCTTGATGAAAATGAATTTCTAAAGAAACTTTCCTCCAGTCTGCAAAAACCAAACAAACAAATCCCCAAAATAAACAGTAACCACAACAACAAAAACCAAAACCACCTGTAAATACTACTTTTTTTTTTCTGCTTCCAATACTTCTCTGTGTTTTTTCATTATAATTACATGCAAAGTTCACACCACAATAGTGCTTCATGCCCGAATAGAAACAAATCTCCTCTACATTTATGTTTGATTTGTTGTGCAGAAGCAAAAGAAAAGCAGCCAATACAGAGGAGATGACAGATTAAGAATTCCCAATAGATTAATGGCAAGGCAAACAATTACAGTGATTGCACTTTAGTCTTCTAACCACTTACCTATCAATGAGCTAAAAGAAAGACACATACATTGAAAATTTAAAGGAAAGCTCTTTAAAGATACTCTATAAAAATCTAAATGCTTCATGAATATCTGTCTTCAGAAAATGTGTCAGTAAAATAAATAAAATCAGGAGTCCTTATGTCTTGCCAGGAGGCAAGCAGCTATCTTCCAGATTGTAAAAAAATCTATCTAAGTGGGACATCATTAGCCTAATTCTAAACCAATTTATAGCAAACAAGTTTTTGTTTTCTTGTTTGTTTTATTTTTATGTAGCATCAAGCACACAACTCAAAGTAACAGTGGAGTCTTCCTTTTAATGCTTATGTGTGGGGCTGAACCATGGGAAATCACTGATATGTATTAGATCGTTTTTGCCTACAAAATGGCAGTATCATATAATTCAGCCTAATAGTATCCCTTATGTGGGTAATAACTGTACTCTTCAGTCTTATTATTCTGCTTTGTAACACAACTGCAAACGTGTCACATGTTTATTATAAAAATTGTCTTCCCTGTAGAGAACAGACTTGTGGTTGCCAAGGGGGAGGGGGGGAATGGACTGAGAGTTTGGGGTTAGCAGATGCAAACTATTACATATAGAATGGATACACAACAAGGTCCTACTATATAGCACAGGGAACTATATTCAATATCCTGAGATAAACCATAGTGGAAAAGAATATGAAAAAGAATTATATATATGTATAACTGAATTACTTTGCTGTACAGCAGACATTAACACAACATTGTAAATCAACTATACTTCAATTAAAAAGAAAAAAAAAAAAAAAGAATTGTCTTTTTGAAGTCCCACATACCCTGTATTCCCGCGATAGGGTTCTATAACGTAGACACTTGACTTTGGCACTTCTGCATTACCATCCAGGGACACCCTGCTATCGCTTGCTAGGTGGCACTTATGCCCACCTCCATAGCACACTATTGAGAACACCTGGATTTCTCAGGACATGAGGTTTTGCAAATTTCGAAGGGTACTGGCAGGGAGAGTGAGTCTCAAAGCTCCGATCAAAGATTTTTGATGATCTCTGATATCTTCTAGGCCAGAAACACCCAATTTTAGTCTACCAACTACCTCACAAGAAGGCAGCACATCTCAGAAACCACCTATCTTTTGCTCCTCTCACTAGTGGGGCAAAAACCCAACTCACCAGAATTTGTAAATTTCAACAGTGAGACTTTTGAGTAATTCACTGAACATAAGTATTGAGCACCTACTATAAGCTAAGCACTGTGGCAAGAATTCGATGTCTAGTTAATTTTTAATGTCATAAGTAAGTTATTAATGCAGCAATGTTTGTAGTGTTATTTTATAAACATGAACATTGTAAGAGACCAGACCACAGATCCACTTAAGGCCTAGCTGTCACCAACAATTCTTGGACCTCTCTTTGACAATCAGCCCCTGGGTTGACCCTCCAGCTGATTTCCTGTCTCTGGAACTTCTCATGAGTGATCTAGGAGTCTTCTCTGCATGGAATTAACACTGAAAAGACCCTGTAATAAGCAGACTACTTTCTGACACAGCATAGACTCAAGATAGACTAGTTCTCTGCAGAATTCCGCTACAATAAATACAATTCTTGAGATCTACTGGAGAGTTTGTAATGTTGTAATGTCAAGTGTTTTTCTTTTGTTTTCTTTTTTGGCAACGTATTAATAATTTACCCAAAATATTTAACTATACTGACATCACAGTAGTGTCACCAAAGATCATGCCATTCCTCCCATTCGTTCTTTTTTTTTTTTAATTACTAAATTAATTAATTTGGCTGTGTTGGGTCTTTGTTGCTGTATGAGGGCTTTCTCTTTGAGGTGAGCGGGGGCTGCTCTTCATTGTGGTGTGTCGTGGGCTTCTCATTGTGGTGGCTTCTCTTGTTGCGGAACACGGGCTCTAGGTGCGCGGGCTTCAGTAGTTGTGACACACAGGCTCAGTAGTTGTGGCTCACGGGCTCTAGAGTGCAGGCTCAGTAGTTGTGGCACACGGGCTTAGTTGCTCCACGGCATGTGGGATCTTCCCAGACTAGGGCTCGAACCCGTGTCCCCTGCTTTGGCAGGCGAATTCTTAACCACTGCACCACCAGGGAAGTCCCCTCATTTGTTCTTCTAACTAGTTTTTCCCTGACTAGCAGAATTGATGGCAGAAATAATCTGCTTTGCAAAGATTAAGCAGACTCAAATTGAAATGCTAAAACTCTCAATTTTTGAAGTCTTTGGATACACTTAGTAAATAAATTATATGTATGCAATTTTTAAAAACAAAATTGCAAGTGTTAGAAATACTTCTTAATTTCTGGATTATCCATCAAGAGAGACGAACAAAGGGAAATGATTGCTTTTCTTACACCTTCTAAGGAGACTAGACATAAGTTTAGCACCTCTGAAAGGCAATTACCAAAGAAGGAAATCTGTTCTGTGACAAGTGAAACGTCACACGGGTGGCACCTTAACAGGAGATGAGATGGTATGGATTCTACTGAGCTCAAGGTCCTCAAATTGAAGCTTTTCTGGAAATTGGTACTGCTCCCCCTTGTGGCTATTTAGACACATTGTAAATATGACTTTCGTACAAGGTTTTTTCTATGCTAAGATGTTAGGCTATTTAGTCCATTTTTTATCTTCTCTCTCACACACTTTTTAAGGAAAATGGATTGTGCCAAACAATTAAATACCATTTAAATGCCAAAGAAAACTTACTGTGGTAGAATCAAAAGAAAGGATGTCCACAACAGGGGGAGTAGAGGTCTGCAAATCGATTACATCAAGCTTTGGATTAATCTGTATATATACATTAAAAAAAGCTAATATTAGATTTTTATACCATAGGAAAGTGGATGTCATTTCTAATAATCTAGAGGGTATTTCCTAATATATTCTAAAATTAAAATATCCATATATTAGCATGGGTACAAAAATTTTAAATAAAATATTAGCCTATCAAATCTAACAATATATAAGAAAAGATCATTGTGAGTAAGTTGAATTTATCCCAGGAATAAAAAGTTGCTTTTACATTAGAAAATCAGTGGGATTCACCTATAAAGGGATTTTCAAAATAAAATAAAATGACCCACCTCAAAAGATGCAGAAAAAAATCCTAGCCAGTTCAGTAAGACAAGAAAAGGAAATAAAAGCATTAAGATGTAAGAATTAGGACAGAAGAAATAAAAATTGTCATTCATATATAATTATCTATAAAGAAATCCCAGAAGAATCTACCGCTGAATCATTAAAACTAAGAGTTTACTAGATCCAAAATTGATATACAAAATCAATTACCTGTCTGTACTTCAGCACACAGAAAATGTAAATTTTTAAAAATCATAATTTACAATACCATAGAAATTTTAAAATACATCAGGAAAAAAACCTAAAAATGCATATGACCTTTATAGAAAAAATAATAATAAAACTCATGTAAAGACATTAAAGAAGTCTTTAAAAAATAGGAAGCAACACCATAAAGAGTTCAGAAGCAAAGCCCTGTATATATGGAAAACGAATACAAAGGAAAAATAGTGCCACAAATCAACAGAGGAAGGATGACTTGTACCTAAGAAAACGGGCTCACTAAATAGATCCCTGCCTAATACTACATACAAAGATGGATAGCAGATAAATTATAAACATAAATGGTTAAACTATAAACCTAAATGTTAAAACTATAAAGTTAGTAGAAGTAAATGTGTAAGAATATCTTTCTGACCCAGGGTAGAGAAGAACATCTTAAAAGCTGCGAAAGTAAAACCATAAGGCAAAAAATAAATAAATTAAAAAAAATTGATCCATCTGTTTACCCCCAAATTAAGGATTTCTGTTTAACAATGGTTACCACAAAGTTAACAATCAGATAATGGAACAGGAGGAGATATTATATCTGAAACTGAAATGAAAAAGGACAAATATCTAAAATATATAAGAAAAACCTAAAAATCAATGTGAAAAGCAGAGCAATCCTAAGGAAAAAATTATAGAAAACCTAACAGTTATCTAGACTATGAAGAGATTTTCAGAAACATTAGTAGTAATTAGAAAAGGGACGATTAAAGCAAAATACTGCTTAACACCTACAAGATTGCAAAAGCTAGAAAGCTCAATCATGCTGACATTGTTTAGAGCAACACTGTAATGGCAAAAACAAAAACAAACCACAGTTTTGCAGAAACTAACACAACACTGTAAATCAACTATATGTCAATAAACAGTAAATTAATTAGAAAAACAAACCACAATCAGAAATCCCCACCTGTTTATCAACAGTAGAATAAATGTATAATCATGGGAATTACTACTGTAGTAAATTCACTGAAATCCTATACAGCTGTGAAAATGAATGAAATACAACTATGTGCAACAACATATGAATGTATGAATTCAGAATCCATGCACATGAATCTCAGGATTTTAATGCTAAATAAAGAAGGAGGCTATAATAAAATATATGCAGTATGATTCCATTTATATAAAGTTTAAAACTATCCAAAATGAAAAAATATCTAATTATTAATTCAATCATAAATAGTAACACTTAAAAGAAAAGCAAGGGAATAATTAGAGTGGTGACTACTTCTGAGGGAGATTATTTCAGAATTCAGAAAAACAAAAAGGGAAAGAAACCACATGATCACCATTTACTTACTAAACATTATGAATACAAAGAAGTAAACAAAGGGCAACAGAGATAGCAGAACTTGGTATCAAATAAATGCTATCAGCAAAAAGCATACTGGCAACCTCAAAGGAGAAACTGTTGACTGAGCACTTAGTGAGAAAGGCTTCCCGTGGAGGAAACAGAGCTTATGATGGCTCCTTTAGAAAAGGTTTATAAAACAAAAGCAAAAGAGAGAGACAGAGATGAGGTTACAAGCCTCCCTAAGCATAGAGGCAGGATGCTGACACGATACTGCTGCACAGGGCAGCGACGAGAGAGGGTGGCAAGGGTCCAGTTGTGAGGGGTGAAGGAATCTGGGAAGGCACAGAAAAACTGGAGGCTAAAATGTGCTTTAGAAAGATCAATCTGACAGGAACATGTAGAGTATCAAGAATAAAGTAGGGGTAACAGTGAGGACAACACTGCAACAGTCAGGGACTGTGATAAGAGGAGTGGAATGATTTTAACAGCACTTATCAAGTTTGATGGGTACAGCTGTAGTTTTGGAAATATTAATAAGCATTTACATCTATCCAGCCACTTGTGTCAGAAGTAGAGGTATACACTCCCAATAATCCCCACACTGCAGTAAAGAAGGAATTAGAACCATGCAGGACTATCTGCTTGGCCCGCCAACACCTATGTTTCTTTCTGGCCATTCCACAGAGCAGAACGCACAATCTTCCTATCAGCTCTGAGTCCAGAGTTGAGGCAAAGATAAGAAATCTGAGGCTGACTCGCTTTCCTTTTAATCTTGGGCAAGCTGTCCAGAAAGAGTGCTTGCAGACACATTATTCTCATTTATCTACTGCCACCTAGTGTAGATATGAAATTGTTTACCAATTGAAAAATAAAATCTGGTTTTGCCATCTGAAACTGGAATTGCTCAAAAAACCACTAAATCACATGGAAATGGTCAGCATTTCTCATAGAGAAATCCTTGAGCTTCTACGAGCTGGGAAACTTTTGATGTAACAATATTTTACTGTATTGTACCACAGTTGCTGCCATATACATTAAATGGAGCAGGAAATTCTTACTAAGTAAAAGTTTACAGTCTTCTCTGCAAAGAAAATATGCTGAGGCAGTGACACAGTTCTTTGCAAGCTAACCTCCATGAATATTAACAGTACTGTCTATCTCTCCATTTTTATTAAAGGAAAGAACACTTCAATATGACAGTTGCCTTGAAATGGGGTTGGCTGCCTTATGAGAGGCTGAGTTCTCCATCACCGAACAAGGGATTCATGCATGAGGGAGGGTTAGTATACATGACCTCACCAATACCATCCCACTCTGAGGTTCTGATGTATCCATCATACTGAGGAGTCCATGAGCACAAACCCTGCTTCTAACAAATTCTGAAGGGCAAGAAATATGCCCATCTTGTTCACTGTTGCACCCTCTAAAGCTAGTATGATGTCCAATATCTGTTAACAGGATGAAATTAAATTTTTATTCTATTGAAGCACTGCATCAAAATAGTTAAAGGTACAGAATGGAACCAGAGTGACTGGGTTGAAATTCTCATGTTGTTACTTACTAGCTTTAAGATCTAATTCAAAGACTAGGAACCAAGATGGTGGAGTAGAAGGATGTGCTCTCACTCCCTCTTGCGAGAACACCAGAATCACAACTAGCTGCTGGACAATCATCGACAGGAAGACACTGGAACTCACCAAAAAAGATACCCCACATCCAAAGACAAAGGAGAAGTCACAGTGAGACGGTAGGAGGGGCGCAATCACAGTAAAATCAAATCCCATAACTGCTGGGTGGGTGACTCACAGACTGGTGAACACTTACACCACAGAAGTTCACCCACTGGAGTGAAGGTTCTGAGCCCCAAGTCAGGCTTGCCAACCTGGGGGTCCAGCAACGGGAGGAACAATTCCTAGAGAATCAGACTTGGAAGGCTAGTGGGATTTGATTGCAGGTCTTCGACAGGCCTGGGGGAAACAGAGACTCCACTCTTGGAGGGCACACACAAAGTAGTGTGTGCATTGGGACCCAGGGGAAGGAGCAGTGACCCCAGGGGAGACGGAACCAGACCTACCTGCTAGTGTGGGAGGGTCTCCTGCAGAGGCGGGGGGTGGCTGTGGCTCACTGTGGGGACAAGGACACTGACAGCAGAAGTTCTGGGAAGTACTGCTTGGAGTGAGCCCTCCCAGAGTCTGTCATTAGCCCCACCAAAGAGCCCAGGTAGGATCCAGTGTTGGGTTGCCTCAGGCCAAACAACCAACAGGGAGG
>NC_041219.1:23710992-23711790 GCF_002837175.3 Physeter macrocephalus
CAGAATAACTGAGGCAGAAGAACGGATAAGTGACCTGGAAGACAGAATGGTGGAATTCACTGCCATGGAACAGAAGAAAAAAGAATGAAAAGAAATGAAGACAGCCTAAGAGACCTCTGGGACAACATTAAACGTAACAACATTCACATTACAGGCGTCCCAGAAGGAGAAGAGAGAGAGAAAGGGCCAGAGAAAATATCTGAAGAGAATATAGTCAAAAACTTCCCTAACATGAGAAAGAAAATAGCCACCCAAGTCCAGGAAGTACAGAAAGTCCCATATAGGATAAACTCAAGGAGAAACACGCCGAGACACATAGTAAACAAACTGGCAAAAATTAAAGACAAAGAAAAATGATTGAAAGCAACAAGGGAAAAATGACAAATAACATACAAGGGAACTCCCGTAAGGTTAACAGCTGATTTCTCAGCAGAAACTCTACAAGCCACAGGGCAGTGGCATGACATACTTTAAAGTGATGAAGGGGAAGAACCTACAACCAAGTTTACTCTACCTGGCAAGGACCTCATTCAGATTAGATGGAGAAATCAAAAGCTATACAGAGAAGCAAAAGCTAAGAGAATTCAGCACCACCAAACCAGCTCTACAACAAATGCTAAAGGAACTTCTCTAAGTGGGAAACACTAGAGAACAAAAGGACCTACAAAAACAAACCCAAAACAATTAAGAAAATGGTCATAGGAACATACATATCGATAATTACCTTAAACGTGAATGGATTAAATGCTCCAACCAAAAGACACAGGCTTGCTGAATGGATACAAAAACAAGACCCAT
>NC_041219.1:23712335-23713948 GCF_002837175.3 Physeter macrocephalus
CCTAACCTTACACCTAAAGGAACTAGAGAAAGAAGAACAAACAAAACCCAAAGTTAGCAGAAGGAAAGAAATCATAAAGATCAGAGCAGAAATAAATGAAATAGAAACAAAGAAAACAACAGCAAAGATCAATAAAACTAAAAGCTGGTTCTTTGAGGAGATAAACAAAATTTATAAACCATTAGCCAGACTCATCAAGAAAAAGAGGGAGAAGACTCAAATCAATAAAATTAGAAATGAAAAAGGAGAAGTTACAACACAAACCACAGAAATACAAAGTATCCTAAGAGACTAAGAGACTATTACAAGCAACTCTATGCCAATAAAAGGGACAACCTGGAAGAAATGGACAAATTCTTAGAAAGGTATAACCTTCCAAGACTGAACCAGGAAGAAATAAAAGTATGAACAGACCAATCACAAGTAATGAAATTGAAACTGTGATTAAAAGTCTTCCAACAAACAGAAGTCCAGGACCAGATGGCTTCATGGTGAATTCTATAAAACATTTAGAGAAGAGCTAACACCTATCCTTCTCAAACTCTTCCAAAAAATTGCAGAGGAAGGAGCATTCCCTAACTCATTCTATGAGGCCACCATCACCCTGATACCAAAACCAGAGAAAGATACTACAAAAAAAGAAAATTACAGAACAATATCACTGATGAATATAGATGCAAAAATCCTCAACAAAACACTAGCAAACAGAATCCAACAACACATTATAAGAATCATACACCATGATCAAGTGGGATTTATCGAAGGGATGCAAGGATTCTTCAATATATGCAAATCAATCAACGTGATACACTGTATTAACAAATTGAAGAATAAAAACCATATGATTATCTCAATAGATGCAGAAAAAGCTTTTGACAAAATTCAACACCCATTTATGATAAAAACTCCTTAGAAAGTGGGCATAGAGGGAACCTACCTCAACATAGTAAAGGCCATATACGACAAACCCACAGCAAACATCATTCTCTCTGATTTTTTTTTTTTTTTTGCGGTACGTGGGCCTCTCACTGTTGTGGCCTCTCCCATTGCGGAGCACAGGCTCCGGAAGCACAGGCTCAGCGGCCATGGCTCACGGGCCCAGCCGCTCCTTAGCATGTGGGATCTTCCCAGACCGGGCTACGAACCCGTGTCCCCTGTATCGGCAGGCGGACTCTCAACCACTGCGCCACCAGGGAAGCCCCAAACATCATTCTCAATGGTGAAAAACTGAAAGCCTTTCCTCTAAGATCAGGAACATGACAAGGATGTCCACACTCACCACTATTATTCAACATAGTTTTGCAAGTCCTAGCCATGGCAATCAGAGAAGAAAAAGAAATAAAAGGAATACAAATTGGAAAAGAAGAAGTAAAACTGTCACTGTTTGCAGATGACATGATATTATACATAGAGAATCCTAACGATCCCACCAGAAAACTACTAGAGCTAATCAATGAATCTGGTAAAGTTGCAGGATACAAAATTAATGCACAGAAATTTCTTGCATTCCTATACATTAATGATGAAAAATCTGAAAGAGAAATTAAGGAAATACTCCCATTTACCACTGCAACAAAAAGAATAAAATACCTAGGAATAAACCTACCTATGGA
>NC_041219.1:23714145-23714477 GCF_002837175.3 Physeter macrocephalus
TTGTATGGAGACACAAAAGACCCCGAATAGCAAAAGCAGTCTTGAGGGAAAAAAACGGAGCTGGAGGAGTCAGACTCCCTGACTTCAGACTATGCTACAAAGCTACAGTAATCAAGACAATATGGTACTGGCACAAAAGCAGGAATATAGATCAATGGAACAGGACAGAAAGCCCAGAGAGAAACCCACGCACCTATGGTCAACGAATCTACGACAAAGGAGGCAAGGATATACAATGGAGAAAAGACAGTCTCTTCAATAAATGGTGCTGGGAAAACTGGACAGCTACATGTAAAAGAATGAAATTGGAACACTCCATAACACCATACACA
>NC_041219.1:23715144-23726200 GCF_002837175.3 Physeter macrocephalus
ATTACCATATGATCCAACAATCCCACTACTGGGCATATACCCAGAGAAAACCGTAATTCAAAAAGACACATGCACCCCAATGTTCACTGCAGCACTATTTACAGTAGCCAGGTCATGGAAGCAACCTAAATACCCATCGACAGACAACTGGATAAAGAAGATGTGGTACATATATACAATGGAATATTACTCAGCCATAAAAAGGAACGAAATTGGGTCATTTGTTGAGACGTGGATGGATCTAGAGACTGTCATACAGACAGAAGTCAGAAAGAGAAAAACAAATATCATATATTAACGCATGTATGTGGAACCTAGAAAAATGGTACAGATGAACCAGTTTGCAGGGCAGAAGTTGAGACACAGATGTAGAGAACAAACGTATGGAAACCAAGGGGGGATAGCCGTGGGGGGGTGGTGGTGGTGGTGTGATGAATTGGGAGATTGGGATTGACATGTATACATTGATGTGTATAAAACTGATGACCTGTAAGAACCTGCTGTAAAAAAAAAATAAAATTAAATTAAAAAATTTAAAAAAAAGATTTAATTCACATGTGCCTCAATTTCTCATGGGATAAAAATGGTGCTTACTTTATAGAGTTTTAAGGAAGATTTAATGATAATTTGTGTAACGTTATTAGAAAAATGTTGCATGTGTTAGATATTATTATTATTACTGCTATTATTATTATGTAATCTCTGAAGAACAGTTTTTGAGGTCCAAAACAGTGTAGACATATAGCACAGCTAGAACTAAAATACAAAACTGATAGAGGAGTGGTCATTTTTTTAATCATAAATTATAATGTTTCAACCTTAATAGAAGGTTGATATAAAACCCAATCTCAGACTCCAAGACTTAAATTGATCACTTGTAGTTTTCAACTATGAATCGTGGCTGGACTACCATAAAATATCATTATATACATATTTGGTTAAGTTAAAGGAAGTTTTCCTTCCTGATCAATGTCATACAGAATTTTCTATGCAATGTGTAGATTACGGTAATCTCAAGTGGCCATTACAAAATTAGAAGCCATCAAAACAATTATTTTATTAACAAATTCTTTTTAACAAACTAACCATTACTCCTTCCTACAATATTCGGCAACTCTCCTAGAATAGCTATTTTGATGCTTTCTGTCACCAAGATCTACCACGATCCCTTAGAACGGCTCTATGTCTTCCCATCAAAATATGCAAAAGGGTAGGGAACTGCTTGGGAGAAAAGTGTCAGGCACACACATTAAGTTAGTTCCTCCTTCAAGAAGGAAAGTTTGGTTTTGTCTGGGCGGCTGGACTATGCAGTCCAGCTCGTGACAGTCTGAAGAAGACAAAGTCAGCACAAATTAGTGATGTGCCATTGCGCAATGCAGGCAGGGTTAAGATACCTTGTTTTAAAAGTGGGCTTCTTTCCCACCAAGAAAAGAAAGAAGTTGTTCTTATGTTTTAATTAAGACAGAGTGCCCAGGCCAGGAGCATTACAAAGGCTCCGCAGTTAGATGAGCAGAAAGGACAGAGGAGGGGTCTGACACAGCAAGGGAAAGGATTTCATGCTTCCTGCCTTCTTTCATGTGGCCTTCTTCTCTCATTTATTCTAAAAGCGATCTGGCTATCACCCTCTCTATCTGTGTAGGAATTAGTAATTTATATCTGTAGTCAGCTGGTACCCAAGGTCTAAGACGCCACAGGATTCCCCACCTTCAAACAAGTGATGACTTTAAGGCTGGCAAATGGATGGCTTTTGCAAAAGGCCAAATAATTTCACCCAGAAGACTGAGATTATATGTGATTCAAATGAGCCTCACAGAAAACACAATAAAATACAAATCATAGGAATGCTATGTTCAAACTCAGAAATGAAACACTCGTGGTTATTGTAAAAAGAGAAAGCTGGGGAAATTAGATCATTTAGATGCCATTTATTTCACATCTTCTAGTAATACATTTTTTTTCCTTTAATCAGGAATTCTGACCTCAAAAAAAAAAAGGTTTACTAGTTTCCAAATATTTCCAAAGTAACATATGTAAGCTGACCTTACCTTTTTTTTCAAAGCCTAAAGCTTTGAAAAAAAAAATCTAATCCATCAAATTTAGTATTTCAAAGTAAAATTTGCTAATCTTAAATGAGCACAGTACAACTTCTGATTCATACTATTCTATTCTAAATGATATTTAAAAATTTATAGTCTTTTGGCTCTATGAGGGATTCACAGACATTACTTTAAAGTCTTTAAAAAATAATTTGATATTTAATAATTATTTATTCATAATATTAAAGACGTTCTCTGTCCAGAAAACTTTACACCCTTGCTTTATTATACGAGATTTTAAGGGGAAAAAAAATGAACAGTTGGTTGTTCATATGCAGAATCCTATATCATAAAATCTCTGGCATTTCATATCATAAAATCTGAATTTTGACAAATATTAAGTCATACTGTATACTTAATTTAAGCAGATAATAAATGTAAAGTGCCCAGGTAGTAACTGATATTTAATAAGTGTTCAATACTCTCTATTATGTACTGGCATCTAGTAAGAACCAAGCCTTTTGGTAAATATGAAAAATAAAAATAATAAGTAGAGTTGTAGAGAATATCTATGTGCACAGTCTGTATACTCTCTCAGGACATTTCTCTCATCACTGTCCTGTATACAAGCCATATTTAGAGTGGTAAATCATAAATACATATTTACGCTTAGGGAGACAGAGCATTGGTTCCCCCAATCATCTTCTGTAACTAAGAAAAGGGAAAGAAATAGACAATGACTCTTTATGAATTGGTCTCTGATCCCCTAGGATTAGAAGCTGACATTCACTTTCTCAGAAGTGCCATTTTCTAAAATTTTTGTGGTAGATAAATGATAGATACTACAGTTGCTACTATAAGTTTATTTCAGTCCCCATTCAGGGAGTTTGTATGAGTGTGTACAGATAATTTAAACTGTACAGAAAGGCTGACTTTCTTAAGGCAACAAACGTAATTCAGTCACAGTGTTCAAGATTCTGTATAGTGTAACTGAGGTGTAACTCCAAGATGAAAAGCCAGTTTTTAATAGATTTTTAAAGGGTATATGTGAAAAATATGGGTTGAGAGTGGCTCTGCATGGCCTGGGTCATCGTGACCTAGCCATAGAAAGCAATCCAGCTGGTTTTACTGCTTTCTGACTGCACTGTCAGAGAAGAGCTACTCAGAGAACTTGTTGACAGTTTAAAGAAAGTCTAGCACTCTTAAGTGAGCTGGGGCTGAGAGTAAGTCACAGAGAAAATGGCTTGAGTCCCCAGCGCTGAGGCAGTGTGATGTCATGGAAGTATAACTGAATTAGGAGTATAAGGAGACCTGGGCTCAGCCTGCAGCTCTGTCACCTACCACACTGGAAATGTAGGTGGCTAAGCGGATGAGAGGGCAGCAGCAATGCTGCTGATCAGGCCCAGCTAAGCTACAGAAATACTAGAGTAAAAAACACCAAGCGTCGGGCTTCCCTGGTGGCGCAGTGTTTGCGCGTCCGCCTGCCGATGCAGGGGAACCGGGTTCGCGCCCCGGTCTGGGAGGATCCCACATGCCACGGAGCGGCTGGGCCCGTGAGCCATGGCCGCTGAGCCTGCGCGTCCGGAGCCTGTGCTCCGCAACGGGAGAGGCCGCAACAGAAGGAGGCCCGCATACCACAAAAAAAAAAAAAAACACCAAGCGTCAATAAAACCAGCTTAGGTAAAACAAGAAAAGAAAACTCAAGTTAAAATATATTTCACATATATCAGATGTGAATGCATGGGATCACAGGGGATCAACAAATGCATCCATAATTGTAGAAACTGAAACAAAAATGTGGTGAACCACAAATTACATTACATTCTTTCTTTCAAAGAAATGAAAGAGGGGGAAATGATAATACAATAAGTGGCATGAAGAAGTAGTAATGCACAACGGTAAACACTTTATTTAGAAGGTCTGGAAAGATGGTCGGAAGTTGGAGAGGACAAAAATTGTAGCAAAGAACTGAAAATAAACACTACCATTGAAAAACAAGGAAAGAAATCCCCCAAATGTGGCTAGATTAAACAAAATCTAAAAAACGGTCTAAAAGAATTTAAAGTTTTAAAAACTTAAATTTATGTGTGCTTGCACATGCACACACACATACACAAAACCTGAGACTAAAAGAAATACCTGAGGTAAGAGAAAAGGCTAAGACCACGGAAACCAAAATTAAAGAACTGACATGGGGTAAGGGACCCAGAGACCACAGAAGGGGGTCTGGAACCACAGCATGAATAACAAGCAGGAGGTGGCTGTGAACTGCCACTCGGGAATAATATCTTAAGAATTTTAAAACATCTACTTGAAAAGCAAAGAAAGACTCTGCCAGTGATTGGAAAAAAAATTCAGATGAACAGATAATAGTGATTCCTGATACCTGCTCTTTCTGAGAGAAAAAAGAACTTAAGAAGAATGATGCAATGGGAATTCCCTGGCAGTCCAGTGGTTAGGATTCGGTGCTTTCACTGCTGTGGAACCGGGTTCAATCCCTGGTTGGGGAATGAAGATCCCACAAGCCAGCAAAGAAAAAAAAAAAAAAAAAAAAAAAAAGGAATCATCCAAAATGGAAAGAAATAGACTAATACCAGCAAAGTAACCAGCAAAGACAGAACTTTTTTCTTTGAAGAGAGTAGAACATTTAAATCTATAGGACCTAAGGGAACTTGCCAACAAAAATTTACAGCTAAACAGATAATTATATACTTGAAAATATATGTTGGCAAACAGTAAAATGGTCTCAACTATTAGGTTTAATGCTTAAGTCTCTTCTTTTTACTGTTCATAAGACCTTTTATTTTTTTGCTGTAAAAGGGCATCAAGATACCTATTTCAATAATTGCTCTAAAAATTCTTGCCCTTCAGCCCTGTTCTCATGACAGCCATCACATGAGCTCCCTAAACATGTCTAGAATATGAAGCCAGCTCAGACTTTACAGTCATCAGAGGTCTTAGATTTGATTCCTCATTTCCATTATTATTAACACAATTTTTAAGTTTTATTTCTAAATCTTCAAGAGGCAAATATGAGAGGCTTTAGTACTATTACACACTACCTTATTTATAGTTTTATTTTATTAGTGAAAATAATTGTTTCTTGAAGTGCTGCTGTTTTAAAGCAGGACTAGGTTTCATCTAATTAAGTATAATTTCAAGCATCTAGTTGACCAATAGCCCCAAAGTGTACACTTAACAAACGGTAGGACAAATATGCACAAAGTACTCACTTCAACAGTTTCAATTTTTCCATCCTGGGGATGTGGTGTCCTTGGGTAGATATCGAGAAGATGTGGTGGTGAATCAAAGTGTAATCTTTTGAGGTTTCTTTTAATAACATCTTTACAATTCAGTTCATCAAAGTTAGTCCTCCATAATAAGACCTATAAAAATTAATCAGGTTGGCAGTTATTAACTTGCATGTACAAGCAGTAGAAGTAAATTTTTAAAAAAATGAATATATAGAATTGTCTCTCAAAATAGTCAGGAAGGCTAGATATATATTCTGACAACATTACATCTCAACACTTTTTTTTTTTTTAAGGGTGATAGGGAGAGAGTTAGCATTTCAAATTACCTTTATGTCCAGTTTAAAATTCATATTAAGAAAATAACTTATTACCTTAAAATCATCTTTTATTTTTCCCAAAGCCCAAAATCATGTTTTTGGCTTTACTGTCCACCTTATTCAATAAATCTGGCTCTGAATGACTTTTGGTCATTTCAAATAAATGCAGATTTGCTATACAAACAATTTAATTTTACCATCCTCAAGGAGCTTATTCAACATTTGAAAAACAAGGCATACAGACAATAACATAGGCAATAATTCAAGTGAAAGGGCCACACCAATATTAGGTATTCAGTAAGTGTCAGTTTTATGTATTATAATTAAGTGTAAAGATGAGCAAAAGAAAATAACTGCTATTTGAGTTCCAAAAACTATCAGAACTGGCACTATTTCAGCTATGAGATAGCAGACTTCCTGGCACTCAATTAAAATATAAACTCATTGATAATCACCTTAACATATACAAACTAGCTGGTTGTAAAAATCTTAGCTGAGGTCTCAGATTCCATTCCCCTAACCAAATCAAAGAGGCAGCCGAGAGATTTACAAACCTGTGCATCTGCACCTCCTGACGTAAACAGCTCTCCACCTTTTGAAAATGTAACAGTGAAGACAGGCCCCTAAGAAATAAAGGGAGATAAAAGAAAAAATTACTTGGTAATGCGTTCTCATGGCCAAGAGGGCCGTATTAATTTTTCATCCTAACTTGCAGACTATTTATGCAATGTCTTGAGAACATATCCAGCTGTTAGCAACTTATGCAGGCAAAGAGAATCAAAGAATCAACCCAATTACATTAAAACATCTATAAATGATACTAAATGAAAAAAGAGATACTAATAAAAATGAGAAAATACACTTTTCTCCCCTTTAAAGAAAAGCTTGTGCACAGGTAAGTTAGTAAGAATTTCTGTTCAGATTTTCTGGCTTTGGATTCTTTATTCAACAAATCACTAGCAGAAACTGAATGATAATTCTGTAGGTGATGGGAATGAGGCTGTATGAACAAAGCTCATTTCCTGACCACAACAGGCTTTGCCGAGTTCTCCCTTCATGTGGGCAACATTGAGCCACTCAAAGTTTTAAGAGCAGGACATGGATAGAAGAGCTGTGATCAATGAAAATTGATATCACGATTGTGAGAATGATGAGTTGGAGTCAGAACTAATGGTTGCAGGCCAGTTAGGAAGTTACTGCAATTATCTGGGTGAGAGGTAACAGGAACATGAAATTGAGCAATGGCTGTGGAGTTGGACAAGACTATACTCGGCACAGTCACAACATGACCTCTAGGTCAATTTTCAGTCAAGATAAGAGTAAATATTCCTCATTTCAAAAATATTAGTATACTGTTTGTTTTTAATATGTCCTTAATCTATGCAAGAAAATCTTGGGGGGGAAAACATCTTATATTTTTCAAGTAGACCATCCCACAGACTCAGGTTATTATAGCCTCATAAACACCTTCACCTCCAGACTGTGAAAAATTCCATCTTCATGTGTAGTGCTTTTCTCCTAAATTATTTTATTTATCTTTTTTCTATTACTCTGTCCTTCTTCCATGGATATTTTAATCCTTGCCCACTTTTATTTGTTGTTCATCCAGCCTAAATCCATGGGTACACATATATCTGAGCTGGTTAGTGTCTATTTCTGCTTCACTCTAACACAGCTGCAGAATAAATGATAAAGCAAGCAGGAAGTCCGGCAGGATACATGAAGGCAGAAATAAAAACTTCTCCCTTAGACCACAAAACCCATTCTATTTCTGGATATAAATAACTTATACTTGGTTAAAAGGAAGTACCTAGTACATCTGATTTAAAAAAAAAAAAAAAAGAGGATGCATTCTAGAAAATTTAGAGAAGTTTGAATATTTACCCAGAAAGGAAGGATAGTTTCTGCACTTAAAAAGTTTTTCTTTAGTACATTATATACTAGTGTATATGTGTGTGTGTGTGTGTGTGTGTGTGTGTGTGTGTGTGTGTGTGAGACTGAATAGGCTCAATAAATAGCACCCCACTTCCCCACTGGGTTCCTAAAACAATTGAAAAATAAGACAAAAGAAATATTATCTTTCTTACTGATGAAGGGTTATAAAGAGAAAATGGGGCTTTATCTGTGGGCAACTGGGTTTTCTAGAACTGAATCCCAGAATGAGTCAGATTTGAGTACCCAGTCACAGGCAGGACTGGACAAGGGCAGGCCTCCCCACAAGAAATATCAGAGGAAAACCATAAGGACAGGCACAGGCTCCGAAGAGTAGAGGGCATTGGGCTCGACTTGTCAAATTTCTCCTTCTAAACTCGCCAATCAGATTAGTGAAAGGAGAAAGTGAGGGGGTGTGGAGGCTAAGAGGGTCAAAGCTAGTGGGACAGCATCCACATGAGGGGAAAGATCAGAAGTAAGAAAACATGTATCCATCACCATTTAACCAGTCAAACCTGTACTACATACTGAGGAAGACAGCAGTAGAGGATTAAGTTAATGGCCACTGAAAGATACACATTGATTTTGACATGAATTACAATAAATAATATTCATTTAAAGATAAAAAATAATATCTATTTAAAAATAAAAAACATAGCCTTGGAAGCAAAAAAAAACATTGTGATAGCAGCAATGTGTGCAACACTTGGAAAAATAATAAAGCCATATAATAAAATGGATCAAAACTTTTAAAGATATATTATTTAAGAAGCAAAAATCTTTGTGTTCATACCGTATGTCCTTGAAGTGTATATATTAGCCTTCCTTCTAAGAGGTCCAGAATCTTAAGCGTACCATCTGAAGAAGCAGTGATGAGATAGTTACCCGAAGGATGGAATGATATACAATTAACTCCACCGCTGTGAACTGATTTGTAGAAAATTAAAGCAAAAAGTTCAGAGAATAATTCTTAATTCTAGAGATGCCCCTTTACCCTATTAGCAATACTAGGCTGAAAGCAAGCATCAATTAGGGGCAATGTCTCCACAGCAACCAAAATTCCACATAGCTCATGAGACAGAATAGCTTTACAAATGAGAGTGTGTCATGGAAGGATGATCTTAATAAACACATAACAATAAAATCTTCAGATATATTACCAACATAAGCAACCACTGATTGCCACCAGCTCACATAAGGTATACATCTTAGCCTTAAACTAAATTTAATAACCGGTTAGTTGCTTGGGACAAGGGGTGAAGACTATGGAGATATATTTGGAGAAGGGCAGTCTTGCCAGCTTGAGAATTCATTTCTGGACAACCTCCTTCCAATAGGAGGCAGTATAACACAGCGATCAAAAGTTTGTTCATCACTGTATTTTATAAAAATGTACTTTATAAACAGAAAGTCCTATGTCAGTTCTATCAATATTTTAGCAAGTAACTTAGCCCCTTTAAGCCTCAGTTTCCTCATCTTTAAAGTGGAGGTAATAGTAATACCTCTTAGGGCTGTTGTGAGGATTTAGCACAGTGTCTGCTACATTATAGTTATTAAGAAAGGGAAATGTGGATTTAATATAAATCTAATAGACACTAAGAAATAAATTCATTTCTCTTTTAACTTCAATATATGGGCACAGTAGGATGTTGTTTTCTACCAGTTATAACACCCATCTGTGCTCAGGTATCTCCTTCTGAGTCAATTTCTATCCTGGATTCTTATATAAAGCAGATAACCAAAGTTTGAAAATCTTACAGTAACCTATTTTTTTTTTTTTTTTTTTTTTTTTTTTTTTTTTTTTTTTACAGCCCTGGCATCATTTTTAAGGTCCCTCCACCCCCTTCTGCATGCTGGCCTCTACTCCAGCTCCTTGGACCAGGCTGCTGATAGGGGCTAACTCTTCTCTAGTCAGTTCAAAGTCAGCCCATCTTTCTCATTAAGAGGGCCAAGCCACACTGAGAAGGATGGTCTGTCAGCGTAAGAACTTCCTAGAGGAGCCTATTTTACAACTGAATTTTGTTATGGAAATTGTTACCTTGATAATGCTGGAGTAACTTGTTCACTCTTATATCCCAGATTTTCACGGTATGATCAGAACCTGCTGAAGCTATGCATGTACCATTAGGGTTAAAATCCACAAAATGTGCAAACCTAGGAGGAAAGAATCAGATGGTCTAATATTTCGATTTCTCTTTACTCTCAATTCTTTATTTAAATTGTAATAATTAAACGTCTCCTTGGCAAACTAACCCATATAAATGCAAAGAGAGAATGGACTTACCCTACAAAATCTGAGAAGTTATTAACACATTGCTTATTTGTGGTATCCCAGATTTTAATAGTTTTATCCTCACTACATGATACAATTAGTCTTCCATCAGGTGAAAACCTAGAAAGCATAAGAAAGATAATTTTTGTGGAAGGCTCCTGACAATCACCCCCACCCCCACCCCCACCATGACATACACATGAGATACATGTACATATTAAACACCAGAGGCCAGCACACCACGCAGCAAACTCCTATTCTGCTACCAACATCTTTTCCAACTAAAAATAAGCACAACGAATGACACTGAGAGACCATTAAAAAGATGAAAATATACTATATAGACTAACCGAAGAATATTTAAACCTTTTATTCTTTTATATTTAAATAATTTAGTTTCAAGGTAGTTTCTGTCCAAGGTCTGCACTGCTTCCAAGCCAAGTACCTTGTTTTTTAAAAGAATTCTCTATTTCTTTCTACTGTCATTTTCCAGTGTTATACATATGACCCAAGAGAGCAATTATTGCTCATCCTACCAACTCTACAGTGAGGCTTTTTGTAAGAAAAGAACTGGTGTGTTGAGAATTAAAACTGAATGCCATAATCAACAAAAGAACCAACTCCCCAAGCCTGTAACTTCCTGGATTTAGGGAGGCCAGAGAGCTCCAACAGACTGAAAATAGGACAACTCATTTATACAAAACTGAAGTTCTTTCACGGACACACCTATTATCCATACGCCCCATTAAAAAACAAATAAGAAAATTCTCAGCCATCTCGTCTACAGCTTTTATACTCTCCTTCCCTTGAAAATCCTTTCCAAGGTTCTTTTTCTCTCTGAAGTGCCTTTTTAGAATGGAGACAGAAGAGCAGAAGGCTGAAAAGAAAATGAAAAATTGTAGACTATTAAGAAACCATGGAGCAGAAGCAAAAAGAACTACAATCCTGCAACCTGTGGAACAAAAACCACATTCACAGAAAGGTAGACAAGATGAAAAGACAGAGGGCTATGTACCAGATGAAGGAACAAGATAAAACCCCAGAAAAACAACTAAATGAAGCAGAGATAGGCAACCTTCCAGAAAAAGAATTCAGAATAATGATAGTGAAGATGATCCAGGACCTCGGAAGAAGAATGGAGGCAAAGATCGAGAAGATCCAAGAAATGTTTAACAAAGACCTAGAAGAATTAAAGAACAAACAAACAGA
Organism: Physeter macrocephalus; assembly: GCF_002837175.3. NCBI lineage: Eukaryota > Metazoa > Chordata > Mammalia > Artiodactyla > Physeteridae > Physeter > Physeter macrocephalus. Next base: position 23,726,165 of record NC_041219.1, read on the forward strand.
GATGAACAATACAATAACTGAAATGAAAACTACACT
>NC_041219.1:23726649-23727695 GCF_002837175.3 Physeter macrocephalus
TAAGAAAATGGTAATAGGAACATACATATCAATAATCACCTTAAACGTGAATGGATTAAATGCTCCAACCAAAAGACACAGGCTTGCTGAATGGATAGGAAAACAAGACCCATCTATATGCTGTCTACAAGAGACCCACTTCAGACCTAGGGACACATACAGACTGAAAGTGAGGGGATGGAAAAAGATATTCCATGCAAATGGAAATCAAAAGAAAGATGGAGTAGCAATACTCATATCAGATAAAATAGACTTTAAAATAAAGAACATTACAAGAGACAAGGAAAGACACTACGTAATGATCAAGGGATCAATCCAAGAAGAAGACATAACAATTAAAAATATATATGCCCACAACATAGGAGCACAATAATACATAAGGCAACTGCTAGCTATAAAAGAGGAAATCGACAGTAACACAATAATTGTGGGGAACTTTAACACCTCACTTACACCAATGGACAGATCATCGAAAATGAAAATAAATAAGGAAACAGAAGCTTTAAATGACACAACAGACCAGATAGATTTAATTGATATTTATAGGACATTCCATCCAAAAACCGCAAATTACACTTTCTTCTCAAGTGTGCATGGAACATTCTCCAGGATAGATCACATCTTGGGTCACAAATCAAGCCTCAGTAGATTTAAGAAAATTGAAATGATATCAAGCATCTTTTCTGACTGCAACGCTATGAGATCAGAAATCAATTACAGGGAAAAAAACGTAAAAAACACAGACACGTGGAGGCTAAACAATACGTTACTAAATAACCAAGAGATCACTGAAGAAATCAAAGACGAAATTAAAAAATGCCTAGACACAAATGACAATGAAAACACGATGATACAAAACCTCTGCGATGCAGCAAAAGCAGTTCTAAGAGGGAAGTTTATAGCTATACAAGCCTACCTCAAGAAACAAGAAAAACCTCAAATAAATGATCTAACATTACACCTAAAGGAACTAGAGAAAGAAGAACAAACAAAACCCAAAGTTAGCGGAAGGAAAGAAATCATAAAGATCAGAGCAGAAATAAATG
>NC_041219.1:23729262-23730383 GCF_002837175.3 Physeter macrocephalus
AAATTTGTATGGAGACACAAAAGACCCCGAATAGTCAAAGCAATCTTGAGGGGAAAGAAATGGAGCTGGAGGAATCAGACTCCCTGATTTCAGACTATACTACAAAGCTACAGTAATCAAGACAATATGGTACTGGCACAAAAGCAGGAACATAGATCAATGGAACAGGATAGAAATCCAGAGATAAACCCACGCACCTATGGTCAACTAATCTATGACAAAGGAGGCAAGGATATACAATGGAGAAAAGACAGTCTCTTCAATAAGTGGTGCTGGGAAAACTGGACAGCTACATGTGAAAGAATGAAATTAGAACACTCCCTAATACCATACACAAAAATAAACTCAAAATGGATTAGAGACCTAAATGTAAGACCGGACACTATAAAACTCATAGAGGAAAACATAGGAAGAACACTCTTTGACATAAATCACAGCAAGATCTTTTGTGATCCACCTCCTTGAGTAATGGAGATAAAAACAAAAATAAATAAATGGGACCTAATGAAACTTCAGAGCTTTTGCACAACAAAGGAAACCATAAAGCACTGATGAAAGCAATTAAAGATGACACCCACAGATGGATGTTCTTGGATTGGAAGGATCAATACTGTGAAAATGACTCTACTACCCAAAGCAATCTACAGATTCAATGCAATCGCTATCAAATTACCAATGGCATTTTTTTAGGGAACTAGAACAAAAAATCTTAAAATTTGTATGGAGACACAAAAGACCCCGAAGAGCGAAAGCAGTCTTGAGGGAAAAAAATGGAGCTGGAGGAATCAGACTCCCTGATTTCAGACTATACTACAAAGCTACAGTAATCAAGACAATATGGTACTGGCACAAAAGCAGGAACATAGATCAATGGAACAGGATAGAAATCCAGAGATAAACCCACGCACCTATGGTCAACTAACAGCCAGACTCATCAAGAAAAAGAGAGAGAGAACTCAAGTCAATAAAATTAGAAATGAAAAAGAGGAAGCTACAACAGACTCCGCAGAAATACAAAGCACCCTAACAGACTACTACAAGCAACTCTATGCCAATAAAATGGACAACCTGGAAGAAATGGACAAATTCTTAGAAAGGTATAACCTTCCAAGACTGAACCA
>NC_041219.1:23730463-23786253 GCF_002837175.3 Physeter macrocephalus
TAGAGTGAAGTAAGTCAGAAAGAGAAATACAAATATCGTATATTAATGCATATATGTGGAACCTAGAAAAATGGTACAGATGAACTGGTTTGCAGGCCAGAAATTGAGACACAGATGTAGAGAACAAACGTATGGACACCAAGGGGGGAAAGCTGCGGGGGGGGGTGGTCGTGGTGGTGTGATGAATTGGGCGATTGAGACTGACATGTATACACTGATGTGTGTAAAACTGATGACTAATAAAGACCTGCTGTATAAAAAAAAAAAATAAATTAAATTAAATTTAAAAATTTTAAAAAAAGAAACTATGAACAGTAATTTTGCTATTAATATTTTAGCAATAACAAAAACCAAAAAAGATTTAGGTCATAGATCGATTATGTTTCAATTTTATTTGTAGTTTCCCTCTCTGCCCAGATTACTATAAAAGTCATTAACTAAGGATGTGGCTTATAAGTGAAGGTTTTTCTTTTTGTTTTCTCACTGTCTTCTCCCCTGCCCCTCCCATTCTTAAGGTTGGCCGACAAATAATTCTTCCTAACCGAAATTTTCAATCTGGGAGGGGCAGGGGAGAAGACCATATTTTAAAAGCAACATAGATGCATAATTAAGTTCTATGTGAAATAGTTTTTAAAAATTCAAGAAAATAACCTTGCAAGGAAATATCTTCCACACTGGGCAGTTCAGCTTGATTTTATCATAATATTTTATTACACTTTTCCTTTAGGAAAATATGTGAGGAAGATTCAAATGTGAAAGACAGTTTTACAGAAATGCTCCAAATAGATGTAACTTATTTTGTATAGACACTGGGGAAGAAAAACCTATTCAGTATCCCCATGAAAATAAACTTTGCATAGTAATTGTAAACAACTAATGTAAGAAATCAAATTGTGTTTATTAATAAGCTCTCTTTTAAAAAATTATTTAATGTGAGCATTCTAAATGATAAGAATATTTCTAGGAGATGAGTTGATTCTGACATTTTAAGAAAGCAATGATGAAAAAAATGTAATAGAATGGAAGGATTAGGTTAAACACAAAGTACAAATATACTCATTCTATGATATTATTGGCCAAATACCACCACCACCACCACCATCATCATCATTATCCTGTCAACATTTACTGAGCATCTGTGTCCTAGAATGGTTCTTAACACTTTACCTGTAGCAACTCATTTAATCCTCAGAATAACCCTACAAAACAATTGCTATTGCCGGCCTCAGTTTACAGATGAATAAACCAAAGCACATAAAGGATCAGTAACTGCCAGTCACACAGCCAGGAAGATGTGAACTAGGCAGTCTGGCTCCAGAGCCAAATCTCTCAGCCACTCTGTTTAAGTCTCTGACAGAAAGGAAAGTTTCTTTTACCGGCCAAAGTAGAGCACAGGAAGTTCTGTGTGGCTTGTATAACCACAGAAAGTTCTAAAGTGGAGAAAAATCACAGGCAATTCTCTTAGGAGGCTATATGACTGGGCTTGCCTGATAGGTTAACCACTAGACAATCCTTTAATAAAAATCTGTGTGTCTGCTGCCATACCCGATCAGTGTCCTTGAGGAGTTTATGGGGAAGATAGTCATTCACTGGCTCATTCGAATATTTACTGAGCACCTGCCAGAACCAGGCACTGGTCACTGGCCTAGGTAATAGGAATACCACAGTGAAGGAGACTGCTAAGACCCCTACTCTCATGAGGCTTTCATACTAGGAAGGAGGGAGGGCACACAAATAATATAATTTTAGATAATGGTAAGAACAGAGTTGGTAACAAAAAGGTGCCAATTTGTTACCAGAAGCTCCACAGAAGAAACAGGATTTTAAAGAAACTTGTGAATTAAGGAAAAGAAGGTATCTTGACGAGCCAGAAATTCATCCTGAGCAGGAGGGGTCATAGCCTGGGAGAAATTTCCCCAGCACTAGAGAAATGAAGGGAATGTGAACCTCAGATAAGTGGGGAGTGGAGAAGCCGACTGGGATGAAAGAAGGCGGTGCCTGAGGGGGGCGTTTCTACCTCCCACCTCTGCACGACCAAAGCGGGGCTCAGGGTTAGGGCCTCTCACTTGCTCTGGACACTGTGTATAATGCCCGCATAAACTCTCTGTCGGCTCTTTTTGCCTTTGGAGGGATTGAAAGTGAGGATGGCGGTTTGTATCTTCTCCTCCATTTTATTTTTTTATTTATTTACTTATTTATTTATATATATATATATATATATATATATATATATATATGCGGGCCTCTCACTGTTGTGGCCTCTCCCGTTGCGGAGCACAGGCTCCAGACGCACAGGCTCAGTAACCGTGGCTCATGGGCCCAGCCGCTCCGCGGCATGTGGGATCTTCCCGGGCCGGGGCATGAACCCGTGTCGCCTGCATCAGCAGGCGGATTCTCAACCACTGCGCCACCAGGGAAGCCCCTCCCTTTTATTTTTAATTAGATACATCAGAAATAGGTTCGTGCCAATAAAACAGGCTTCTCTTTGCCCTGACTTTGATCAGGAAAGGATAGTCCTTTTTTTGTCAGGGCTCAAACAACATCTGATGGGGTTATTAATTTGAAGAATGTTAAGAGGATATAAAATTTCTATCAAGACATTAAAAAAATTTCTAACACTCTAATTCAGTACCACCTAACCACCTTTTAAAACTTCCATCAAGTGTGTCAAGAAGATGGATGTCACATTAGTCAACAGTGACTAATGGATCAGCAGACGTGAACTGTCTGTAAGGCATCTGCGAAGTTAACTACTTCCTATTCAAGCCTTTAAAATGTACTGGTACTCTGGAGAAAATGAGGAAATTCTTGAACTTTTTTCTAGAAAAACTGGTTCATATGTCCTTGAGAGTAGCCCAAGTTATGTAACACGAGTTCTTTAACTTTGAATCTATGGAGTTCCTGAAACTATATATAAAATTATATGTCCATAAGCACAGTCACTGAGCTATTCGTTCGTAAGTGAGCCAAACACATCCATGAACCCTGAGAAGTTTTAAAGTGCTTTCATAGGAAATGAAAATTTTCATTTGGCTATTTCTTATCATTAGACTAAATAGTCTATAAAAACACAATATATACATGCATGTATCAAATCACCACATTGTACATCTTACGCTTATACACGGTTATATGTCAATTATATCTTAATAAAGCTGGTGGGGGAGGAACAAGGGCACACAGGCCCATCCCTGCCAGACACTCAGCTGCATGGAGGAAGGGCTAAGCCTTCTGAGATGAGAGCTTGTGACTCAAACCGTCAACCCTCCAAACAGGAGGAGGGCACAGAAGACTAATTTGGGAGTTAGATACGCCACATTTAGGAACTAGATATCGTTCCTGAGGACCAACCTGGACTCCAGGGCCTGAAGGATATCTATTTAGCGTCCAATGTTAGCCACACTCACCAGCTCCACCTCTGGTGGGGGGAAGGGGGGACAGGGTAAAAAAAATAAATTAAAAATAAGGGAAGATAGAAAGGGAATAGTGGGAGAGAAGGAAAGAATGAAGGAAATACAGAAAGAAAAATATTCTCAAAAAAAAAAAAACCAAAAAAAAAAACCCCACTACCTTTCTGGCCCTCAGGGCTCTGAGACCAGAGTAGGCACTGTTCCATGTCCCTTAAGAAACAAATAATTAGTTAAGTGGTACTCTGAAGCCAGCAGCTATTCAATAGGAGGGGAAAGCAATAAAAAGCAGTGAAAATAAGACTGCCCAGTCAGTACAGAGTCCTGAATTCTAAAGCCAATTTTGCAACTGCCCAGCTATGTAACCTTGTGAAACTCATAACCACCCTGGCCACCATTTTCTATTTGGATAATGAGAAATTCTGGATTGCATTCAGGCCTAAAACTTTCATAGACTCTTAAAAAAAAAAATTGGCAGTCTCAGAGTTTGCTTTGACGGGATTTTGGGTTTACATAGTGAAGGCGGAGTTCAAGGCAATAAGCAAAACGGTTATGCTTTTTAAGTGTTGGTCAGCATCAGAGGAGAAACCGTCTGTTGATCGCAGTAACAGGATTCATTCCTGTAACTGCTGAGAGACAAAAAGCAGATGAAAGAGACATAAGAAGATTTAAGTATGCCATGAAACATGCTAATTATTGCTGGGTCATTTACCATTTACATGCCCAGACTCCTCTCCCGGGATTTCCACCCATAAGTACAACTGCCTACTAAGCGTTTCCTCTTGGATATCCTGCAGGCACCTCTGACTCTGAACTTGTCCAAATCTGAACTCATTATCTTCCTCCCCGAACTGCTCCCCCAGCGTTCCTTTTCTCAGTAAATGGTTTCTCAAGACAGAAACCTAGGAGTCAAGCTTGATTCCTTTCTCCTCCACTTGCTGCCACATTCCAATCCATTATCAGGCCCTTTCTCTTCCAACCATAACAGGCCCTGCTGACATTCCATTCTCCACAATCAATAAAAGTGATCTTTAAATCTTAAATAAAGTTTTTCTGATTAAAACCTTTCGGTGGTTTCACATTTCCCTTGGGAAAAAGTGACACCCTTACCACTGCTTCCTGGGTCCTCCAGGATCTGCCCTCCTGTCTCTTCATCTCCATCACCTTACTCTTCCTGGCACCACACCCCTCTTCTCTCAAATCTTTCTCTTGCCTCAGGTGTTCCCTCACATGCTGTTCCCTTTGCTTCAAACACCGCTCCCTACTCTTTATCTAGTTTTTTTTTTTTTTTAATTTATTTTATTTACTTATTTTTGGCTGCATTGGGTCTTCGTTGCTGCGCGCGGGCTTTCTCTAGTTGTGGCGAGCAGGGGCTACTCTTCATTGCAGTGCGTGGCCTTCTCATTGTGGCGGCTTCTCTTGTTGCGGAGCGTGGGCTCCAGTAGTTGCAGCATGTGGGCTCAGTAGTTGTGGCTCACAGACTCTAGAGCACGGGTTCAGTAGTTGTGGCACATGAGCTTAGCTGCTCCACGGCATGTGGGATCTTCTGGGACCAGAGCTTGAACCCGTGTCCCCTGCATTGGCAGGCAGATTCTTAACTACTGCGCCACCAGGGAAGCCCTCTTTATCTAGTTTTAAATATCTAAGAGGATTTTACTCATCCTTCAAGTCTCTGCTCAGGGTCACTTCCTCAGGAAAAGCTTTCCTGAACTCCTCCCCCCAGTAGGTCTGCTCTCCAGGATGCATCTTAGAGTAGCTCACAGTCACACTTACAACCAATCATTCTGTTTGCTTCCCTAAGAGAATGTAGACTCCAAGAAGAGAGAAACAACATCTGTCTTATTCACTCACCGCTGTATCCCCAGGCACAGTATATGGTACTGAGTAGGTCCTCAGTAAATATGTAGGGCATTAAAAAACTTTTCAAGGGGATTTTCATCAGCCAATGAACGCTGATGTTTAAAATCTTTGCAATTATTTGCACAACATAAACGTACTTAATGCCATTGAACTGTATACTTGAAAGTGGTTAAATGGTAAATTTTATATTATATATAGTTTACTGCAATAAAGAAAAATCTTTGCAATTCAGATCATCAAAGATCACTTGTAACACTACCAAACACTGAAAACTAAGGTCAGATTTTCACCCTAAAATTCATGCTAGAAAAACAAAGTTGGAAAAGTCGTTCATCAGCCTTTTTTTTTGCCTGAGGACACCTAACGAAACATAAGTTATCCCACAACACACATTATTTTTTAAAATACAGGACTATAACAATTTGAACTTTTAGAAAAATTTACCTGCCACTAAAAATAAATATTTCTCAACCCGCATATGTAGATATTTCAAATGATACATGTTTTCTTCATTACTCGTTAAAGACAAATTGCTTGTTTAAAAAAACTGGGAAATATAGTAAGTAAAAAAAGTCCACAGTGCCAGCACCTAAACAAAATCATGTAATATTTTATGTATGTAGGTACTTTATCTTTTGTTCATGTACAGATCTTTCATATTGTAATCATGAGTTCTGAATTTTGCCCTTCTTACCCCACACATAAACATGATTTTATGTCACTACTTACATATATATCCTCCTTTTAATGGCTAAATAATAATCTAAATTTTTTTAACCAGCTTTCTTTATTTGGAAAAGTTGGTTATTTCCAGTTTCTCATCATTATAAATTACACTGAAAGCAATATCTTTAAATACAAAGGTTTTTCCTTTAAATACAAAAGAGTATTTATTTAGGATAGATTTACACTTGTGGACTCACTGCAACAAAGACTCCTGATATATTTTGCAAATGGATTTCTAAAAAGACTAGAGTAATTTATATTTTTAAAGCATGAATATACCTCCCAATAGATGACATATCTTAAAAATATGAAATATTTCTGTGAATCAAGATGTATGATCATAGGGCTTCCCTGGTGGCGCAGTGGTTGAGAGTCCGCCTGCCGATGCAGGGGACACGGGTTCGTGCCCTGGTCCGGGAGGATCCCACGTGCCGCGGAGCGGCTGGGCCCGTGAGCCACGGCCGCTGGGCCTGCGCGTCCGGAGCCTGTGCTCCACAACGGGAGAGTCCACAACAGTGAGGAGCCCGTGTACCGCAAAAAAAAAAAAAAGATATATGATCATAAACGATAGTTAGTCCAGAAAACATAGCTACTCATCTCTTCTTACACTAATGGGCACCATCTCTGTGCCACATGGAGTAGGTCTGGACTCCAGGGACAAACTCATAATAAGTACTGGGCCCAGAGAGAGACACAGAGTTTTAATTACTTAAGTCCATGGCACATTTAAAATTCAAATACTTAAGGGAGAAATAATTGCTCTGTTGACCCTCTACATTCATTTAAATATGCTGTTCATGCATTGGAAGGAAAAGCAGTATCTCTTAGACTATTTTTAATGTTTAGTTGTTTAATTCATCTACAATTTTTGTAAATGTGTGGTATGCAATATAGATCCGACTTTAAATTTTTCCAAATAGAAACATAATTATCTTAACTACATCTAAAACAACTATTTTAATATATTAAATAACTATTTAATATTATCTCTTTTTTAACATCTTTATTGAAGTATAATTGCTTTACATTGTTGTGTTAGTTTCTGCTTTATAACAAAGTGAATCAGCTATACATATACCTATATCCCCATATCCCCTCCCTCCTGCGTCTCCCTCCCACCCTCCCTATTCCAGCCCTCTAGGTGGTCACAAAGCACCGAGATGATCTTCCTGTGCTATGCAGCTGCTTCCCATTAGCTACCTGTTTTACATCTGGTAGTGTATATATGTCCATGCCACTCTCACTTCATCCCAGCTTCCCCTTCCCCCTCCCCGTGTCCTCAAGTCCATTCTCTACGTCTGCATCTTTATTCCTGTCCTGCCCCTAGGTTCTTGAGAACTATTTTTCTTTAGATTCCATATATATGTGTTAGCATACAGTATTTGTTTTTCTTTTTCTGACTTACTTCACTCTGTATGACAGACTCTTGGTCCATCCACCTCACTACAAATAACTCAATTTCGTTTCTTTTTATGGCTGAGTAATATTCCATTGTATATATGTGCCACATCTTCTTTATCCATTCATCTGTCAATGGACACTTAGGTTGCTTCCATGTCCTGGCTATTGTAAACAGAGCTTAATAACTCTTTAATATTATCTTAACATTTTAAATAATTATTCATCCATTTCCCCACTGATTGGAAATGCCATCTTTATCAGAAAACATATATGGATCTGCATCTGAGCTTTCTATAACCTATTTTCCTAACGTGGTACCATGATCACCACACTTTAATTTCTATAGCTTTATACTGTGTTCTGAGAGCTGGTTAAACAAATTTCTTCCAATTTTTTCTGGTCATTTTTTTCTTGGCTATTCTCACACATTTAACTCATCTGTACAAACTTTGAAACTGGCTTGGCAGTTTCCACTAAATTCCTTCGGCAAAACTTCACGTTCTGGATAGGAGCAGTAATGATTATCAGACTTACTTCCCTACCATAAACAATCATACAACTCAGCAAAATACATGAAGCAATTGTTTTTAGGCACCGGACAAGAGACAGCACAGGGCTGTGAATCTTGAGAGATAGAAAACAAATGAGATAAACATAAAATCCATCCCAGATTTCTACCCAGGAGCATTTTCAGGCATGGCATAAGGACGCAGAGTCCAAGGAAACAGCTGCAGTCTCACTGGGCAGAGGAAATAGCAATTAGAATTCAGAACTGCTAAAGGGCTGGAATTTTGAGGGCAGGGTAGGTGAGAGGACCTGTGAAGAGCAGAAATCCCCCAAAATCTGCCTAGGAGTCTCACTGAGTCTTTGGTCAAATACAAACCTGATAATGCACAGGACAAGAAGACTTGGCAGAGAACAACGGAGACTATGAGCCAAACAAAGATTCCTGAGGTTACACAGTACTGAGAGATGTTCAAGTTCTGAACCGATTTGGCTGAACACTCCAGGCATTCAGCTGAGGCCCTAGAAAGTCCACTAGTACTATAGCCCAAGAGTAAAGGCCACTCTGGATCCACCCTAAAAAGTCTAAATCCAACACAGTCTAGCCAGGCCAGCAGAAAGCTAATTGTTTACCAAAACAAAACTGAACACTTTTTAGAAGATGATAGAGTAACTCATACTCTCAAACATTGAGCAATGCTTGTGCATACAACAAAAAACTTAAAAAATACAAAGAAGCAAAAAATTTTGATCAAGATATGACATAAATGTTAGAATTAACAGACAAGGACTTTAAAATTGTTATTATAAATATGTTCAAGGATTTAAAAGAAAAGATGGGCATAATGAGCAAACAAATGGAAAATCTCATCAGAGAAATGGATAAGCTTACAATAGATTGGACAGTGCAGGGAAAAAAATACCACTGAACTTGAAAACAGGCCAATAGAAACTATGCAAACTGAAGCAAAAAGAGAACAGAAGTTTGAGAAAATGAACAAAGCCTCAATAAATGGTGGGACAATATCAAGTGGTCAAACATGAATTTGGAGTTCCAGAAAAAGATGAGAAAAAAATTAGGGCAGAGAAATAATATATGAAGAAAAGAGAATAATTTTTCTAAATATGATGAAAAAAGATCGATCCACGCAGTTCAATGAACCACAAGAAAAATATACAAAACCATACCCAGGTTCATCATGGTCAAATCACTAAAAACAAAAGATTAAGCAAAAAAAATCTTAGAGCAGCAGAGAAAAAAAAGACACATTACATACAGGGGAAAAACGATAAAAATGACTGCTGCTTTCACTTAAAAAAAAAAAAAAAAAAGCAAACCAGAAGACAATGGAATGATATCTTTAAAGTGCTGAAAGAAAAATTATCCACTGAAATAAAATTCTACATCTCAGCAAAAATATCCTTTAAAAAGGAAAAACAAAAAGCTGAGAGAATTCATCACCAGGAGTCCTGGGATACAAGAAACAGTAAATGAGGTTTTTTTAGGGTGAAGGGAAATGATATTAGATGGAAACTTGGATCTACACAAAGGAAAAGAGTGCAGGAAAAGGTAAATATAAAAGCTTTTTTTGTTTCTTTAGATGAAAATGGTTGCTTAATGTATTATGGGTATATATGATATGTAGAAGTAAAACTGTCAAGAGATGGGTGAATGGAGATGTATTTTTTTAAGTTCTAACACTAGAACTTTTATAAGTTCTAACATTATATATAGAACGGCATAAAATTAATTCTAGACTATGATATGCTAAGGTTACCACTAAACAAAAATATAAGACCAAAAGTAAAGCTAAAAAGACAATAGAGGGACTTCCCTGGTGGCACAGTGGCTAAGACTCCATGCTCCCAATGCAAGGGGCCCAGGTTCGGTCCTTGGTGAGGGAACTAGAGCCCACATGCATGCCACAACTAAGAAGCCCACGAGCGGCAAATAAGCAGGCCACCTGCCACAACTAGGACCCCAGGCAGCCAAATAAATATTTTAAATAAATAAATAAATAAAAAGACAATAGAGGAGATAAAACGGGATACTAAGAAATACTTGATTGATCCAAAAGAAAAGGAGTAAAATGAAATAAACAAATGAGACAAATAGAAAGCAAAGAGCAAGATGGTAGTGTTAAAATAAATCTAATCATAGGACTAGTTACATAAATTTAAGTGGACTAAGCACTCCAATTAAAAGGCAGAGATTTTCAGACACAAGCACTTAAAAATAAAAGTTACCCTCTATAGTTAAGTACATAAAATGCATTCAAAGGTTAATAGTAGTTACCCATAGCAGCAACCCCAAACACTGTGCAAATGTGTGAAATGACTTTGGAACACAACCTAAAGGTGACTCCAGTAGAATTCCAAGGAGAAAAGGCTGGATGGAATGTGAGGGTAGTTAATAGCTGACATTATTTACATTCATTAACTTGTTCAGTTTTCAGGATGACTCTCTGAGGAAGGAACCCCTTTGTATCCATTTTATAAGGGAGCAGACTAAGGCCCAGAGGAGTTGTGTCATGTTTGCAGGATCACATGCTAGTGAAACCAATCAGCTCTACTGCACCACCCAAAAGATATTACGTCAACAGAGAGGAGGCGCCCAGGAACCGCCCGAGGCAAGAGCAATCATCTGTCAGGGTGTCTCCAGCCTGGCCCAGGGAAGAGAGTACCTGACCAGCAGAACTGATGGTGCAGTTTCCTTGGCAGGTATGTATATGTGGAGGAGATAAGCCCATCTCACTACCCTAACCTGAAAAAACTATCCATCAAGATTTTTTTCAACAAACTTTCTTGCCTTAGTTCCGGGGCCCACTGAGCCCTTATTCTGACTGTGTTGACAGAGGAAGAAGGCCCTGAGTGAGGCATGCAAATGCCCTAGCCCCTCTGAAGGTGAGCGTTGTCACTGTAAATAAATTGTAAATTTGGCTTCTGTTTCAGACTCTCCTACATTTATTAAGCCTGACCTAGTTCCCCCCCTGAGCCTTCTCACCTCGGGCCAAAACAGAACTTCTGATCCTTCAGACATTTAGAAGAAAGTCCTAGACTAGAACGACCCCGTCAAGGCAAAGCTCTCACAGGAAGCTGCACAAGCACTGAGAGGCCGGGCCTGAGTGGTCAGTTAGGCCCTCCCAACTCTCTTGGACTCCATCTGCACTAAGAGGAGTCAAGAAAAAAGATGGTAATAAATGTGTGAGAAAGAACTCATGCTGTCGAGCAAATCTATGGAAAGCCGGCCAAAAGAGGAAATCTTTATTCATTAAATTTAGCCAAATTTGTTATCAAAGAACATTCCTCCAGAGAGGGCCTCTGCAGAATTCCACAGGAATCACTCACTCCAAACAGTAAGAAAACAACTGATTGAAAAATCAATCCCTCAGATCCACAAGGTACCAGCAAAATAAAGGCATTCCATTAAGACCAGGTGTGCAGAGTATAAAAATTATCAATCTGATCAAAAATAAAACAAAACGAAAAAGTAGTGAAGCCACATAAATATTCCTCATGCATAACATGCATGTATAGTACTCCCGAATTTGGTATAAAAAAATCCACAAAAATGACTCTTCCTGAAGAAGCCCATGAAAACTCCCACCCAAAGCCACCTGCACATTAGCGGTCAACCTTTCATGGATTCATTCAACCCACATTTTTACACAACTCCTCTGAGCCTTCCTCCCCCTATAACTAACACTCTGCAGTGTCTCTCACACTGTATCTGACTCTAAATTGAACACTGTCCCCCGATACCCACCTTATTAGTTCCCCCACTTCAGTCAATGTCACCTTTATAGAGCTGCCTTCCCTGGCCACCATATGTAGAAGAGCACCTCCCATCCTGTCACTCTCTGTCCTGTTACCCTACAGCACTTTTCTGCAGAGCACATATCACTAGTATATTTGGTTATTGTCTGTCTCCTTTCGATAGAAGGAGTTCCATGACAGTAGGAATTTTGTCTGTTCTACTTTCTGCGGTATTTACAGAATTTAGAATAGTCCCTGGCATGAGAATACACAATGAATAAAATACTTGTAATTCAAAGTCTAATAGGGAAGTGAGGCCTCAACTGGCAAACAGACCTCATTAACAGGGTAATGTGGTGGCATAAAGGAATCATAACAGGCTCCACCTGGGAGAGCTGGGAACACTTCTTAGAGGAAGAGATGCAAAGCAGGCTGGTGAAGGGAGGGTGGAATTGGGGGCCTTCCAGGTATGGTAGGCAACACGTGAAGGGGCACAGAACGTAACAGAGCATCGCACACTTGGGGAACCTTGTGTAGCTGCAATAAGGTGAATGGTGAAAAGGAAAGAAAGGCGAGCTTGTAACAGGAAGGCAGAGCAGATATGGCAGGACAAGTGTGCCTGGACAGCATCACCGAGTGGTTTTAACCTGAGGAAGAGCACAGTCAGATTTGCATTTCACAAAAGCCTCTTTGGAGGCAGTAGGGGAAGGAGGGAATAAATGCCCATTGGTAGTCATGGAAAACATTCAGGAGTTTATTGCAAAAGTCTCCACAAGGGATAATGATGCTGAAAACTAAGGCTGTGTTGGGGATGGAGATACAACAGGAATCACGAGTGCACATGACTGGATGCAAGGATCAATCCCACTTTTCCAAAACTCTGCTTTACTATCACTTCCTATGGAAAGTGCCCTTTAAAACAAGAGTGAAGAGAAATATTTTAAGGCTCATGTCTCTGTCTCCCTCTCTGGCCCCTCCCCACCCCCACTAATAATTCCAGGCATGGCTGTACCCAGAAACCACACCATGTAATCAGACAACAATTTCTGTCTTCCTCTCACAGCTCCGCTCTCCTCTGAAAGAACCAGCATCATTCTTAGGTCAGTATTTTGTGCACCGTGTCCCTCAGCAGTTCAGGTTTAAATAAGCCTCAAGATAGCAATCCCACAACAAAGGCCTACAGTTCTAACAAGGCTCACTCTGTCCTGCAGGAAGGGGGATGCTCTGTCCCGAATGGCAAACCTGAGCTGAGCCTCCTGCTGGACCGGAGATAGGGCCACCACAGCACATAGAGGGACCGTCGGGGAGGGCTGGTTCCTCAGGGAAAATGTGGGCACTACTACCAGAAAACGGGGAATGACGCTAGGCAAAGTGCAAAGTTCCACCATGGCTTTCTTCTCTTGATTTAAGGAAAATCAACATTTTTCAAAGGCTCCCGCCACTTCCCGAGTTTCACCCTAGCTGATGGTGCTCAGCTGGAGGCACGGCAGTCCTGCGGCATCACTCAGTCCCAGACGCTGTAAACTTATATTTCTCATCCTCGCAACAGTCCACTTTGAGGAGCCTCATCACCCTCACTTTCCACAGAGGCAGAGAGCCGTGAGCTGAAACATGCCCAAGGGTAACAAGGTGCTACATGTGGGCATATGAATCTTGGACTATCTCATGCCAACCCTCTAAACGCAAAGTCATGCCAGTAGAATAGACCAGTCAATAAAGAAGAGCTCAGCTCATGCTTCTTCCAGATTCCAAGCTCTCTGGTGTCTCCGTACCACCCATAGGATGAAGTCCAAAGTCTTTTCACATCATCCAGGACCCCGAGCCTTCCCGTCTCCTCCTACACCTCACCCCACCTTATTTCCTGAGCATGGCCATAGGTGAAGAGTTGACAGAGCACCACACTCTCTCAGCCACGGTGCTCACCCCCACTGATTCCCTCTGGAAGGTCTGCCACCCGCTTCCCGTCTGATGACTTGCCACTCCCTCCTCTCCTCCCCCCCCACCCCGCCCCCGGCTCAGTTAGGGGCTCACAATGTCTCTTCTGACTTTTCCTCACACAAGCCTAGTTCAGTGCTCCACTCGCACACTCCCTCATCATGTATATC
Organism: Physeter macrocephalus; assembly: GCF_002837175.3. Classification (NCBI taxonomy): domain Eukaryota; kingdom Metazoa; phylum Chordata; class Mammalia; order Artiodactyla; family Physeteridae; genus Physeter; species Physeter macrocephalus. Next base: position 23,744,223 of record NC_041219.1, read on the forward strand.
ATTTTCCCATAGGACACACCCTTTTATAATTATTTATATCTTTTTTTTTTCCCTTGAATTATAAAAGCTCCTTGAGGCTAAGATGGTGTCTTTCATCTCTTCATACTTAACACCCCGCACAGGTGTGTGGCTCGTATCGGGGGCTATGCTTATTAAAGGAATGTTTTGAGGACGAAAATTTCACATTATTGGCGATCTTTCAACCTTTCATAAGTTCTCTAACATTAGCATTACCTTTTTTTCTTTTTAACGTTTATATTATACATAGATAATTCAATACAAGGGCAAGGAATAAAGTACTTCCTAGAATCTACTCCAGGAAAAATTTTCTCTTATCTGAACAACTTGATAGGATTCCTTCTTGTTATTAGAAAATGAAAATATGTCACCCTCCATCAGTCCATGAATACCTGGGCTGCAGGAAACTCAGGCTACACCTCATGCCAAAACTGCACTAACCCAGGTTACGTGGTTCTAGATAGAACTGTCTCTCCATTCCCTCCAGTGACTGATGTATACGTAGGTATGTCAGTTATTATAAACCACTTTAAATTCTTTATGAAAGGAAACAGAGATACATAGGTCACAGTGGATAAATAACAGCTCTTATTATTAGTCAGAATATAGAGGACACATTCTGTCTTGATTAGTTAAATCAATATTCAGTGCTTTTGCTTATGTTGAGCTCCCTGATGAAAGTAACAGAAATCAGTCTCTTTGTCGAACATATCCAGAGTTGGCACACAATGGGAGCTAAATGACCCTTCCTAGTACCCGGCCCTGCCACCTATACCTCTGCTCTCCAGGCCCCAACCACTAGATAATAGATCTCTGCCTCCTCTTATTTGCAAGATCATTTCATAAATAAATACAAATCGTGCCACCTCCTTAGGTGGGGAAAAATTATCAAGTCAAGTTACATAATACATGTAAAAATTAAATAAGAATGAGATGTCCAATGATGGTGACGGGGATGATGGCTAAGATTTATCTACTGATTAGTATGTGGGCTTTTAAATTTTCTCATCTAAATACCATGACAACCTAGGTGGCAGGTTACTATTATCACCCTAATTTTACAGATAAGAAAACTGAGGCATGAGAAATCAGATAATTTCCCCAAAGGTCACATAGCTAGTAAGTGGTGGGGCTGGGATTTGAATCTATATATTTGTAACCACACAGCTATATGGCATATATAGAAAATAATACTAAGACGGCCAGAGCCAAAAGTAGCTAAGCCCTTCAGAAGGAAAAAAAACAACAACAAACTATTGACTAAAAGTATGATCTTCTATCCTTTTTTAGTCTGCTTAGACTCATTACCATAAATTATAATCAACACCTCCTGGGCAATAATGCCCCCCAGAGAGCATAACAAGGGTTAAGAGTTTGGACTGTAAGGCAAGACAGAGAGAGCTGGGCTCATATGCTCACTCCACCACGTCCTAGCTGGGGACACCTGGCATGTTATGTCATACGGTGGGCACAAATCCAGGTGACCACAGGGTTCACAGTTTCCCCCACTGATTACCTCTGTACCAGCCCCCTTCTTGTGAGAACTCTCCTCTCTCTGCATCACCAGAAAACATGGTTGGTATGACCCCTCCTCCCCAGCCAGGGCAGCTTGTCTCAGTTGGATGCCTGGATAAATTTGAACAATCACAGTGTCTCACTGCCCGGTGAAGGGATGGGTACAGCGTCCTAGCTGGGCCAGAGTCACCCCCGGGTACTTTTCTAACTGGAGCTGGGAGAAGCTTTTCCTCTCAAAGCTTAAGAGTTTCCTCTCAAAGCTTAGCGTTTCTCAGAGAGTAAAGCTGGCATGTAGAGAGGCCTAGAGAGAGCTGACAGCATTGAGTCCCTCGTTCTGGTCTCTCCTTCCAATTCCAAGGTTATCAAACAGCCAACAAAACCACCTTGAGAAGTGAAAAAGAATGGGCTTCTGTCACAATCAGCTACATGAGCTCTAACTCTAACTCTGAAACTTAGTTTCCTCATCTGTAAAATGGGGAATTTAGAACAACAGCCCTTCCCGCCCTGGCCAGTTCCGATGGGGAAAGGAGATACATATTTTAAGTACCGTGGCACTGTGTCTCAGGCACAGAGGGCTCCGCAGCTATTAGCAGACCTTAATAACACAATAGCACTTGTCCCAACAGACTGTTGCCAAAGATTATGGAGTCATTCTTGGTTTCTCTCTTTCTCGTCACATCCAACATGACAGCAAGTACTTTTGGTTGTAACTTCAAACTACAGTTGACCCTTGAGCAACATGGGGGTCAGGGACACCAACGCTCCACAGTCAAAAATCCATGTGTGACTTAGTTTGCCCTTGGAATCCAAGGTTCCTCCATATTCACGGTTCCACATCTGTGGATTCAACCAACCTCGGTTTGTGAAGTATACTAGTATTTATTAACACTATTGAAAAAAATGCATGTATAAGTGGACCCCTGCAGCTCAAACCTGTGTTGTTCAAGGGTCAACTGTATAGTTTATCTAAAATCCAACCGCTTCTCAAAATCTCCATGGCCACTACCCTGGACCAAACTGGGATGAGAACCACTGCAACAGCCTGCACCTCCGGGCTCTGCCCTGACTTCTGACAGTCTACTCTCCACACAGTGGTCAGAGAGGTCCCATTAAACCGTAAGTCAGAGAGATGAACATGCTCCAATGGCGCATCTACTCAGCGTGCCCGTCAGGGCTGTTCCCCGGCTTCCCCGCACTCTTGGCCACCCCTGCCTTCTTGTCCTCACACAGCCACCCAGCTCCCGCCTGAGGGCCTTCACTCCTGCTTCCTCCACGTGGACTTTCCTTTCCCAAACATCTTCAACCCTCACTCCCTGCCCTCCCTCTGCTCAAAGGCCACCCTCTCTGGGAGCGGTCGCTGAACACCCTGTTTAAACTGGCAGCCCCCCTTCCCATCTAGCTCTGTTTCTCTCCGTAGCACTTACCATCATCTGACCTACCATATCCAGTTTCCCATTTGTTTACTGTCTGTCTCCCCTCCCCAGAATATAAACTTCATGAGAGCAGCGGTTTTTGACCGTTTTGTTTACTATTGTTCCTGGCACATAGCAAGCACACAATAAATATTTGCTGAATGAATGAACAAATGAATGAATGAATGAATGAATTTGCCCTCAGTCTCCTTTTCTGGGAGTTGGGGGGGGTAAAACATGGACTATAGCAGGAAAAAAAATTGCGGAAACCTTACCGTGAAACTTTGCACTTACTTGGCACAGCGAACCCAGTGTGTGTGTCGGTACAAAGAATATAAGAAGCGCTGGCGATACATGTTCCATACTTTGATAGATTTGTCTTCAGAAGCTGTAGCAAGAAACCGGCCATCGGCTGAAAAGTCCACACTTCTAACTGGAGCCGTGTGAGCTTTAAATTCAGAGGATTTCCCTCTCCTGGAGACAAACAGTTTAATATTTATAACATTTGATTTAATTATCAGTATACAGACTTTGAAACATATAAAATAGTTTGTTGTACAAACTGACAGAAGTGTGAAAAGGCTGTGTTGTACTGTACTCTTCATCGACACTGTTCCAAGCTGGTTTTGTTACTTAAAGTCACAGCTGACACTAAACAAGTGAGAACCTAGCGGTCCCCAGCCTGAAATGCATTTGCTGACTTTGCTTTAATTGGAAGCTATGGAATAATATTTTGAGCAAATCTCTACCATGCATTTTAAGTTCCTGTTGTTCCTCTAGAGAGAGCAACATACAGTTTAAATAAACTGCAACCTAGAAAACCTACGATTCATTAAGTGAAGAGCTCTAAGGTAGGGTTTTCAAACTGGGCTCACATGGAAATTGTGTGGACTGGCAGTCTGGCTTGGGAAGGAGGAGATGTCCCCTATGTCACTTGCCTCTATACAGAATGTCCCTGGGTGATCTGACTTTCCTGCTTTCACCCACCAGCAATGCAAACTGAGATCCTGAGGTATACCTAAGGCCTTGCTCACCCCTGAACCCAATCTTAGATTCATAAGCAAAACAAAAGATAAATGGTAATAACATATTGATCCTTCAGTTCTCAACACCTTGAAATTTCAGATACTTTTTTTTTCTTGGCTAGGGTGGGAAAAAGAGAATAGGAAAAAAAGATGGAGAAAATAATGTGTGGCATTTAAGGAGGAGCAGCAGGAAAAATGTTGACATAATTAGGGGTAGGCTAGTAGACAGCGCTGGAGTTAAATGGTGACATTTGGGAAATGCTACTTTGTGTCAGCGTTTCCAAGTTCCCAAGGTACTTTCACTTTATACTACATTTAGACTTAGCAATTTTTCCATTCAGAAAGTCATATTTATACAGGTGATGCCGTATGGGAAAAATCACCACAAGTGTTTGAAGAAGATCAGGCAGCAGAATTTGCAGAAGCCTGGAAGCTACACTCAGCTCCTCTCCCTCCTCCCCAACATCCGATAGGTCAGCAAACCTATTTAATGTGACAGTGAGATTGCTATCACCTCCTAAATATCTTTTGAATCCTTCCTCTTCTTCCCATCCCAGCTATGCTTGCATTAAGGTAGACATACATACCCTCAAGATCTTTCACCTAGATTACTGCAAAAGCCTCTTAACTGGTCTCCCTGCTCTAATCTTTTATCTCCCTCCAGTCACCTACATACTGTGCTTACAGCCTTGCTAAATGTATAATTCTAAGCGTGTAAATCCCAGTGTAAACGTGTCATGGGCTGCTCTCCAAGAAAAAGTACAATGCCCAAGCTCTTTGGTGAGACATCCTGCCACTGCATTGACCTTTGTACTCTTACAACAGTCTCACTGCTTCAAACACACCTCTGGCTTTGTACTTACAGCTTTCTTAGCCTGACTACATTCCCCTACCAGCAAAGCCCCCTTGACCAACCCAGACAGGCTTAATTGTTCCCTTTCTATTATATCTATTTTGCTTATTACATTATACAGTAATTTTTGTTTTAAAATAGTCCTGTTTCTCTCCTATTAGGCAGTAATTTTTGAGGACAGGAAAGATGACTTATTATCTCTAAAAGACCAGCATCTAGCACAATGTCAGGCATGGAAAAAGAACTCAGTACATTTTGCTGAATTCTGCTGGGAAGAGTCAATACTTAATGGTTCTTAGATCCATCCTGGCTTTCCCTTCCAGTGGCCTATAGAAGGCAGAGGTGACTTTGTCATAAATCTCCATCACCTGATATATGACATACCAAGAATAATTAAAATCAATATTTTAAAAAAAATAGGAGGGAACATTCAGGGACTACTAGTTCAGTGAGGTTTCAAGGGAAAGTTCTTTGAGTAGAAGTCAGGAGTACAGTATGGCCTGATTTTTTTTTTTTTTTTTTTTTGCGGTACGCGGGCCTCTCACTGTTGTGGCCTCTCCCGTTGCGGAGCACAGGCTCCGGACGCGCAGGCTCAGCGGCCATGGCGCACGGGCCCAGCTGCTCCGCGGCATGTGGGATCTTCCCGGACCGGGGCACGAACCCGTGTCCCCTGCATCGGCAGGCGGACTCTCAACCACTACGCCACCAGGGAAGCCCCGTATGGCCTGATTTTAAGTATAAAGCCTAGAGAAAACAAAGAAAAGACTTGGCATCTGCCATGGCCAGGAAGCCAAGAGACAGTTGGTATCATCAAAGTCTGCCCTGATTTTTATTCTGCACTCCATACTGCAGGAGGCTTTCCTGCTTGCATTCTTTCTAAAAGCCGCTTCTCTCGGCTACAGGCTGACCCAACTGCCAGATCCAGATCCGGTCTCAACAGGAAGCACACAGGAAACCGAGATAAGAGTGCCTAGTGTTTGTTGTGCAGGGTGAAGGAAAACACTTGTTTCTTATTATCCGAAGTATTTATGGAGAAAATGATATGATGTGTGGGATTTGTTCTAAAATTACATATTCCAGAAAAGAAAAAAAAAGGTGTGTGGCGACGGGGGAACAGATGAAACAAGATTGACAGAACACTGATAACTGCTGGATATGGGGGAGGGTTATGTGGGGAGGGAGTTGTCACGTTACCCATTCTATTTTCACGTATGCTTGAAATTCTTTATAATTAATAAGAGTTTTAAAACTTTTAAAATAATCAAGGCTCAATAATTGCTTAAAATAGATGGGCTATCAGCTAGGATTTAAAAAGCCTCTTATAGAGAGGTTTGCTATGACAGGATAGGACTGTGCACAAATGCAATGGGGTTTATACATTTGTCAGACATTCTCTTTAACAAGAAAATTCTGGAGCCCAAATGAATGATATGCATCAAAGAACAGCTAGCCCCGGGGTTTTTAATAGAGATTCAAAGTCCCCTCAAGGATCCACGATGGGTGGTAGTAGGTTAATGAACTGTAAAATCTTGGTTAGACAGGCTGATGTATATCTCTCTGGGGAGACGATCTAAAGCTTACATCAGATTTATAAAGGGATTGATAACCATCACCCTTCCTAACCATCATCCCCCCCACCCCAAGAAAACCTTAGGACACATTAAGCATATTTCCATAGTTTGAAATAGTTTTCAAACAGAAGACACAATTATGAGTTAAAGATGAGGAAAAAATGGTGTGAAATAGTTTGACTTTACGACAAGGGCAGTACACCTTGTTTGTGACTCAGACTAAAGATGTGCCGGTAACGGGGCTGTGGGCATTCCAAGAAGGGCACAAGGAACAGCCCGCCTCCAGTTCTCTTTCACATTTCTAAATCCAGAGCAGAACAGGTGTTTGTTTCTCTTACTTATCAGGAATCCAGAGTCTAACGGTCCTGTCTCGTGAAGCAGATGCCAGTAAGTTTCCAAGTGGAGAAAACTGCACGCTGGTTACAACGTCCTTGTGACCCACGTATCTGAAAGCTCTAGCTTGCGGCTTGAAACTCCATAGCATGAGAAATGTATCCCAAGACCCAGTAGCTATTAAGAAATAGAAGAACAAAACCACTGTGTGTTAAAACACAAATGTAGGCATGGCTCATTATAATGGGCAGCATACCTAAGAACAAGACATCCAGGTAACAGAGGGGCCTGGAGGTGGTAAGACAGACCAAGTAATGGCAAAAACATTTGTAAAAGAAACCCAAAGCCACATCACTAATATGCATGCTTCGGTGTGTCCTATGTAGCCACAGAGCAGGATTATTGGCCCCTGTATTTGGTTAGAACTCAATGACTATTTACTCGAAGAAGGCAGCACAATACAACATAGACGCAGGACTAGGAGTCAGTTCTGTCTCTCTCAGGTTGACTGAGAAAGTAACTTAATCTTTGTGTCATAAGGACTGAATGCTTTCCCTGAGAGGGCTGGAGAATGATTTTTTTAAACTGTTTATGCAGAGATAACTTCACAGTTACAGAACAGTCATAATAATAGTTTAAAGAACATTAATATACCCTTTACCAGATCCACCTGTTGTTACTATTTTGCCCCATTTGGTTTATAATTTGCTCCTGTGCTCACTCTTTTTCTGCACACAAGCATGTATGTGCGTGCGCACATACACACACACAATTTTTTCTTCCTAAGCGATTTTGGGGTAAGTAAATTCATCATCATGGCACCTTTATTCCTAAATACTTAAGTGTATTTTTCTAAGAATAAAGATATTCTTTTACATACCAATAGCACTGTAATCAACTTCAGAAAATTTACCAGTGACAGTACTTTAATCTACCGTTTTCCAGTTTTGTTAACTGACCAGTAATGTCTTTTATAGCTAGATAAGGTAATCTTAAAACACACTTTTTGCTCTGTTATGACATTCTACAATTAATAAAAGAGTCATGTGTTTCAGACATTAACTTAAGGCTTTAAGAAAAGGAAAACAAATGAAATCAACAGTGGAAATAAATGCCTTAAACAAGGAATGAAGAAATAAACAAATGGAAGATAGATCTAACTCTTGCCCTAAAACCAAATTTTATATATTCATGTAGCCCCAAAATAGCCCCAGTGAGAGGAACCAGGTCAATGAGAATCACTAAGTCTAGATTGTAGAATGTTTAGAAAAAATACAACTTTATAAACTTGAAATACAATTAGTATTACTGTTAGAAGAGAAATATAAAGTCACTGAAAACCTTCTAAGTTCCTTAGCCATAGATAAAATTCATTGGACTTGGCCTATGCAATGTTTCCATGTAAAATAGTTAAAGTGAGTTTATAAGCTGTATACTACCCCCTTTTTTCAAAAGTACAAAAAGTTGATATTCCATTACAACTCATCAAATTATTAAATAAATCAGGGTTTGAATTATCTGGGGCTAATGTGGACAAAATAGGGAAAACAATGAATTATCATGTACATTATATTGGGGACTGAGTTCTAAGGTATTATGCTACAAACAAGAGCTACAAAAGGAAGTGAGACACAACCTCTCGCCCTTGGGGAATCACAACAGAGCAGGAGATGGTTCATTACATTATAATCTCATACACGTTCAGAGGACTTTTATATATTATTTATTCTTTTTTTTCTTCCAGGTTTGAGATATACATCATGAAATGATTACCACTATAGGTTTAGTGAACATTCATCATTTCATATTTCTCATTAAAGAAAAAGAAAAAAAATTTTTTTCCCTTGTGACGAGAACTCTTAGGATTTACTCTCTTAACTTTCACATATAACATACAGCAGTGTGAATTATATTAATCATGTTGTACATTACATCCCTAGCACTTATAAGTGGAAGCTTAAACCTTTTGACCATAATCTTAATGTTATATGGGGCAGTTAGTGGTCCTTTCCAAGGAAGAGACATTCGAGCGCAGACCTGAGTGAAATGAGGAGTGATCCAGGCTAAGACGTGAAGAAAGAGCACTCTGGGCAGGAGGACTCCACGTGCGAGGGCCCGAGACAGCAATGCACCTGTCAACCTGAGGAACAGCAAGGAGACCAGCATGTCCACAGGGGAGGGGAGAAAAAGAGAACAAGGGATGGAAGCCCAGAGAGAAGCTGATGCCAGCAAGGAGCCATGGTGAGAGGTGTGTATTTAGTTCTCAGCCACTGAAGGATTATAAGCAGGAGGATCCTGTGATCTGATTTAACAAAACTGCCACTCTGACAGTGAGAAAAGGATGATCTTTGCAAAAATGATGTTGGGTCAACTGGGTATTCACAAGGAAAAAACATGTACCTTGACTTCTACACTTTACACTGTACACAAAAGTAATTCCGCATGGATTGCAGATCTAAATGTGATCGGTAAAACAATAAGCTTTTAGGAGAGAACTTAGGGGAATATCTTCATGGCCATTGGGGTAGGCAACGATTGCTTAGATAATACCTGAAAATGACTGAATTACTAAAATTACTAAAAGAAAAGAATAATAATTTGTACTACACTAAAATTAAGCAAGTTTGTTCATTGAAAGATACCGCCAAGCAAGTGAAAACGCAAGCCACAGAGAGGAAAAAGATATTTACAATACATTTATCCAACATATAATAAAGAATATATAAAGAATCCTACAAATCAATAGGAAAGGCAGGAAAATACGATAGGCAAATACATAGGCAAAGGGCTTAAACAGGCACTTCATAAAGGAGGCTATGCAAATGGCCGATAAACACATGAAAAGGTGCTCAAATCCATTAGTCACTAGGAAAGTGCAAATTAAAACCACAATAAGATATCACTACACTCTCATTAGAATGGCTACAATAAAAGAGATAAATAGTACCAAATCTTGGTGAGTATGTGTAACAAGTGGAGCTCTCAAATAATGCTGGTCGTTTTAAGCACCCCTGGAAAATTGTTTTGAAATCTGTTGAAGCTGAATGTACACTTACCATCTGACTCAGAATTTGACTCCTAGGTATATACCTACAGAAATTCTTATGCGTGTTTAGCAGAAGACATGTACAATAATGTTTGTGGAAGTACTATTCAAAGAAGACCAAAACTAGAAACCCAACCGTCCATCAAAGTAAAACGGACACATAAATTGTGGTATATTCATACTGTGTACCTAACGTGTAATTAAATTTCATTTATACAAAGTTCAAGAAGAAGCAAAGCTAATCTATGGAGTTAGAAGTCAGCATAGAGATCATGTGGGTGGTAGGGAGGGAGGATAGTGGCTAGAAGGGAGCACAAGAGGGCTTCTTACTCTGGATGTTGGCAAAACGGGCATGTCACAGTTGTGGAAATTCAGCAAGCTGTCCAATTTTGGTACATATCTTACACTTTAATAAAATGTTTAGACGCAACGAACAAAAAAATCTCACTCTGGCTGTTGTGTGGAGTATACACAGCGGGAAGAAGGGAATCAATCAGGAGGCTATTGTAATAATCCGGCCAGAAGGTGGTGGTCTGGACTAGGCTGAAGGCTGTGGAAATGGGAGAAGCAGTCAAAACCAATATATATCCTAAAGACAGAGTCCACAAGGCTTGCAAACGCATCAGATGTGAAGGGGAAAGAAAGAAAAGAAACAAAGGTGCCCGGCTTTTGGCGTGCACACCCAGGTGAATCTTAGAGAGATTTAATGAGATTAAGGCATTTAAAGTATTAAGTGAAATAATACTCAGAAGACATGCCTGGCACATAGAAAACGCTCAAATGTAGCTATTACTACTGTCGCTTTAATTTTTGTTACTGTCAGCAGCAACAGTGTAGATAATACAGTAAAAACTGGAAACTCAGGCAGTGAGTCTAGATAAAGAAGAGGGTGCAGATACTTAACCTGGAGAGAAGGAAGAGACAGGAAGGAGCCATAAATGGAGTAGGAGGGGGCAAGGAGACTGTGGTGTCCAGGAATTCAGGACATGTTCCAAGAGGCTGATGGGCTGTGTCAAGTGCTTTGAAGAGACCTGGTTAAGATCAGGCCTGAACCCGACCAGCTACATAATTTGAGGGGTCCGGTGTAAATGTGGAGGCCCTTGTAGGAAATCATTAAGAATTCCAAGACCATGATAGCAGGGCATTAAACCAAGTATGAGACCTGTGCAACGATACAGGTCATTTGCCCAAGAAGCCAGCCCTAGGCCTGAGGATCAAACGTTGGCTTGGCAACAAGAATTGTTTCAGTGAAGTGGTGGGATCAAAGCTGGAATGGTGTGGGTTGAGGAGAAAATGGGAGGGAGGCGGTTTACAGGGTCACTAATGTTCAATATGACAAGGACCAGAAAAAATGTTATTACAGGATCATGGTGAAGCAACAATTGATTGGGGGTGGCATGGGCTGGGTGGGGGGGAGGGGCAGAGGGCAGAGCCAGCGGAATAAGAACATGACACTTAACTGAGAAGGTGCCACAGGACTTGAGCCTTTACATATTTTGTCAGAAAAGGAAAAGGACATCTTAAGCAGAGTGGATGCTCCAAAATCATAAATTTAGAGTTGATGGCTACATACCCACATTAAAGCAACACTTGGCTATGATCAGCCTGAGGCCCGCTAAAGAGAAGTGATGAGAGGGCAGGATGAACACATGGTTTAAAGGACAGCAAAACCTTATCGCAAGGTGGCATTTCCAAGCCCTAATAATTATGAAACACTAGAAGCAGGGATGTCCCAATTACAACTGTGCGGCTCAAGGTACACTCTACATTTTCTTCCAAATTTCAAGAAAACAGAAAAAAAGACCAACAATCGACAAAAAGCCCATGAATGCATTCTTATTGGAAATTATGAAAACCAACACTGAATTTCCCTCCTTACTTCCTTAACCCTGCCCCACCAAACCCTAATACCACGATAATAAAAGGTATTTGATTATTGGTGTCAATGCTGTACAGTGTCAACCTGGAATTTGCTTTCGTACGTTTCTAGTGAACCACACCCTCTATAAACATTACCACATCATTTAAAAAGTCAAAGCTTGTACCTAATCGTCATCTGACTCATCTATTTTAAGATAAACTATCAAAGGGAGGAAGTTAAAAATTTAACTAGTAAATCTACCCATTAAAAAGAAAAATTATTTATATTTTATAACAATAATCTATAGTTTCAAGAAATCCTCATTAGGACAAAAGAAAGAACAAAGTCCACAGTCACCTAGGCCAGTGTCAGGTCTCTGGAGGTGACAACAAAGAGCATACTAATGGTTTGCTCTCCAAAATGTCCAAAAGGCCAACAGTTATTGTGTCACCTTAAGTAGCAATAACTTTCTTTCCTCAACCCGAGCTCTCTCATTGATTTAACCAAAATCAATTACAGCTAACTGGAGGTTTGCTTTGCGAGGAATACCTTTTTCTGGAAAGAGATGGTACTGCCTCCCAATTATTGCATTTGTTGTTAAATTATCTTATCTTTTCTAATGGTAATAAATGTATATGACGCAGAATTCTAGTATTACAAGAGTATTTACCAAATTTCCTTCCAGCCCTTGGCCACCTGGTTTCCCTTCCTAGAGGCATAGTTAACATATTTGTTTAAGCACATAGGAGAGAGGATACTCATTTTCTTGAGTATCCTCCCATGGGCTTAAGCAAATATGCGTGTCCAATCACTTTTTTTTCTGGATTATTTTAATTTTTTCTTCCATTTTTATTGATATATAATTGACATACAGCACTGTATAAGTTTAAGGTGTACAGCATAATGATTTGACTTACACACATCAAATGATGACCACAATAAGTTTAGTGAACATCCACCATCTCATATAGATCCAGTAAAGAAATAGGGAAAAAAATATTTTTCCTCATGATGAGAACTCTTAGAGTTTACTCTCTTAACAGCTTTTATATACAACGTACAGCAGCGTCAATTATAGTTATACACCCCTAGTACTTATTTACCTTACATCTGGAGGCTTGTACCTTCTGACCACCTCCATCCAAATCTCCCTTCCCCCACCACTGCCTCTGGTAATCACAAATCTGATCTCTTTTTTAATGAGTTTCTTTTTTCCTGTTGTTTCCTTGCCATCAGATTCAGGATATACACTTTTGACAAGAACACCACAAAAACTATGTTGTGCCCTTATCAGTGCATCACATCAGGGTACGCTTGATATCTGTTCCAGTACTGGTGAGATTAACTTTGATCACTTGGCTTAGGTAGTTTTTGCCTTGTAAAGTTAGTATTTTTCGCCTTTGTAATTAATTAGTATTTTGTCGGGAGATACTGTAAACTATATAAATATCCTCCTCCTCAATAAACTGTCACCCACTAATTTTATTTTTTTTTTAATTAATTAATTTATTTATTTTTGGCTGCGTAGGGTCTTTGTTGCTGTGAGAGGGCTTTCTCTAGTCGCGGAGACCGGGGGCTACTCTTCGTTGCAGTAGGCGGGCTTCTCACTGCAGTGGCTTCTCTTGTGTGTTGCGGAGCATGGGCTCTAGGCACATGGGCTTCAGCAGTTGCGGCGCACAGGCTTAGTTGCTCTGCGGCATGTGGGATCTTCCTGGACCAGGGCTTGAACCCGTGTCCCCTGCATTGGCAGGCGGATTCTCAACCACTGTGCCACCAGGGAAGTCCATCACCCACTAATTTTAGCATCCTTCAATGATTTTCCAACCCATTATTCTTTCTATGATTTACTAATTAATGTTTAATTAATGAACTAATGTTTAATTTGTTATTTTAAGGAAGAATCTCCTCTTTTTCTCCACTTATCTACTTATTCAAATACTTGTTTATATCAGTGTGAACTCAGATTATACTCAGTGGGTTATAATCCAAAGCTATCATTATTTACTTTGACTCATATTGTTCCAGATTTGGCTAGTAAGAGCCCCTTAAAGCTGGCCTCTGTGTCCTTCTGATATGTGTCCATCATTTTGAATACTTCCTTATTTCTAGAATTACAAGATGTTCCAACACGTACTTTCCCTGCTCCAGCCCTGGAATAGGTCTTTTCTCCCCAAGAAGCTCCGATTCCTCTTAATAGAGAGTGGTATTTAGAAACCAAGATCTGGAAACTATGTTTGCTCATTGCTACTGTTGTGACAGCTAACAGAACTAAGAAATAAGGTAAAAACAGAAATCTCAGCAGGCAGAACTAGGAAATTAGATATAAATAGAAAGCTGTATCTCTCAATATGTAGAAATGAAGATAAAGATATTAAAAACCATGAGCTCATATTGATAACTCTAATTCAATCTAACGGCACCAAATACATTCCAGCCCTCCCTCTTCTTACATTTATAACTCTCTTCCCCCACAGTAAAAAACCTGGCTCACGTTACACTCAATATATTTTTGTTCAAGTCTAGAGCACGCAAACGGTTTCAGAATCACTAACCCACACCCCTGCAAGAAGCGGTGCTACTAACTAGAGTTCAGGGTGCAGTTTTACTGCTTTTGATCTTGCCAGGCTTGGTTTTATGCTTTGCTAGAGCGAAATCTACTTCAGTTTTAAATTTAGTCTCCGGGCATGCCCTTTATTTCAGATGTGGTCCTGATGCCTAAGGCCTGGCCTTCCTGGTGTCTCGCCTGAGGTGCTGGCCAAGATCTCCCCTTTGTCTGAGCTAGAGCTGGAGCGCTCTAGCCCGGCATGGTCACTGGGCGCACCACTCCTCTTCCAGCCTGGCAGGAAGGGGTCTCCGCTAGACCTCCCACCCGCTCAACTTGCACCTCAGCCAAAACTGCAGCAGGCCCCACAGACATCTGAGGCCACGTACCCCACTCAGCAGCAGCTTCTCAGGAACCCTGCCACACACATTCAGCTCGGACACAGCCAGAAGAACGAAGACCTCTGCTCCGCTTTGCTCTACCTCTGCTGTGCAGCAGGAAGAGTGACCCCGGGGAGAAAGCCAAGGCCATGGCGGTAGGGAGGAGCTCACCTTCCTTGCCAGAAGGTCACCTGTTTACATTCCCTGTTGCTCAATGCCCGAAAACAGTTGCCTCATATATTCTGTCTCGTTTTACAGTTGTTTTCAGCTGGAGGGCAAGTTAGGTTACCAGTTACTATCGTGTCTGGAGGCAGAAGTTGGCCTTAGTCTTTTTAATAGCTGCATAGTAGTCTATGGTGTAGCTATACCTTAATTTATTTAACCAGTCTACCCTGTTTAGGTTGTTTACAAATGATGCTGCAATGTACACGTGTCGTTTCCAACATACGCAAAATAACACTGTGATACATGCCCAAAAGAATTATTGAGGGGTCAAAGAGTACATATTTTAGAATTTACTAAAAAGGTCCATGTTCATAATACAGTATCTTTCACAACTTTATAAATTTGGATTATATTCCTCTTAGGCCTTTTCATTCCATAACCAAGAGAGTCCTAATAACTCTATCACCTCCGTAGAGAAATTCTTGAATTTTTCAATTATTTCAGAAGTCCCTCAATATATTTCCCACCCTCATTATGTTCTGCTTTAAAACCCACTACCAGAATGAAACTCAGCTCTCTAGTTTGAGGGCACCATGAGTTTGTACTTTCTGTTGCATTTCCAGGTTCATGCTGGTCTTTGGTTCACAACAGAAACACTGGACCACCTTCTTCAGGAAAATATAAACAAGGAAATCTTCTAAGGAAATCTAAGAGAAGTTCGCTATAGATACCTTTAGGAAAAGAAAAATAAAATGTAATCCCCAGACATACACATCCATAAACCCAGACAGAAGGGAGATGGTTGCACAATAAAAAGACAATATTCTAACCGTAACTAGATAAACTTTAATACCCTATCTAACACTTTCAGAATAGTTTGTACAATCCAAGCACTACGTAATAGTATAATTAAGTGATGGCACTGACTTAAAATTCCTGTCTGAATGAGGGTATAATTTGCCTGCTAGCTGACACTAAGTAGTTAGCTTGTTGGTGTAAGCAGAGTCTCAAAGGAGCTGTGACTGCTTTAAGAATAATCTTCAGCAATGACAATGTGGAGAAATTTAACTTATTCAAATTCTGTATCTGATGAGGGGTGACAATCTTAACAACACAAACCTTTCTCGAGTTGTCAGTGTGGGCCAAGTACTTTTAAGAACTTGGTAAACATCCTTTTACATAATCCTCACAATGAGGTAGGTGACTATCATTATCCCTTTTTTACAGATGAGGAAATGAGGCTTGGTGAGGTGATGTAACTTGCCCAGAGTCACGCAGATGGGAAGGAGTAGAGCTCCGTGTTTAACCGGGTCTATCAGACTCCACAGCCTGGGCATTTAACCAAGAACCCAGTGCTTGGAGAAGCTCTGGGGATTTACTGATCATCCCCATTGGAATTACTTGGGGACCTTGTTAAAAACGTGTATTTCTAGTGAGTTACATTCTCTGGAGTGAGACCCAGGAATGTGAACTTTTGATCACTTTCTGTCAATTCTGATATACGTGGAAATCTGAGAAATACTGCATTCTGCTACTGCCTCTCAGTGCGCACCCGAGCTTACTTTAGCGCTTGGGAGCAATTTTTAACACTATAACAGTAGGAGGAACTTAAGTAAATCTCCTACACAGGTTGCCATCAAGAACCAGAATAGAAAAAGAATTTCTGGCAAACTTTAATTATAGTTTCACTGTGAGGAAAATAACTTAAAAATTCACAATTTCATTCTGCCTCTGTTCAGAAAGAAAAAGGAGATATAAACTTGTCCTATACTGTCATTTACTCTACAAACATCCCACAGATTAAATAGGGAATGAATCAAGGACAGGGTAACCTTGAACACAAAAAGAGGAAAAGGTGACAACATCAATGTTAAAATATATCATTTTAAATGGAAACTTCTAAAGTGCAGCTCAGATTGTGCACATCACATGAAAATGCTCTTAAACTCTCCTAACATTTGTATAAACTTAAGTGTGGCCCTCTGGGAAACTGCCCTAATGGAAAAGAGTGTGGCTCCAGAGGCCGACTGGAAGTCAGGCTCAGCCGGGCTCTGCTGCTAACCAGCTGTACCGCCTCAGCAAAGTTACTCAACTTCCAGTTTCTGTCTGCATGAAGAGGGATGGTATTTCACAGGTGGTCATTTTTTCCCATCCTCTCCTCTCTGATCACCTTCCAACTCATCCTGTGAAACCCAAGAGCCCACCACCTTCCAAGAGGCTACTGAGTATAAATCCACCATGCTTCATGCTCTGTTTCCTCCAGTCATGACCAGGAATTTAAGCCTTCAGCCTCTCTTGTCATCAATTACCCTTCACTCTCTCCCATAATGCTCCAGATAGCCCCTTAGCTGACCCTGGTACCCATGCCTGCTCTCCTTCCCCAAAGCTACCGCGGGCCACAGAAACACCCACTTCATGATCCCTCTTGTATACACATCCTCCTCTCTGAAAGTCCCTCCTCCTACTAACCTACTTACACTTTGACTCTGCTCGGGGACATTGAGTTTCCTGCAACCCCTTCAAGCAACAATCATTTTCTCTTTCACACTTCACCTACCTCAGGTCACAGTCTTTCTCTCCGTTCTAACTCCTGGTATTACTAGTTCATTCAACAGATATCTCACCCCTACCACATGTAAGCCATGGTGGGCGGGGCGGGGAGAGTCCTAAGTAACGATATAGGCAAAAATCTCTGAATAGGGAGCTTAATTTTTTTTTTCTAAATTTAAGTTTGTGTGAAGCTTTATTTCATTTAAGTAACTTCTCTGGGTTTCAGTAGAGGCATTGTTTTAATGAACATTTCAATAAACGCAAAATCGAACATGCTGGCAGGTCACCAACTTGTCTGAAAATTGCAGGAGAGCTCTTGACTCGGGCAGCATTTTCAAGTGCTAAAATCTATATTGCATCCCAGACACAGGATCTTAATGGAAGAAAATATCATCTTTCTCCAAAGCCATATGAACAGGACACCTATCACCGTTCTCCCAGCAAAATCTGCTTTAGCCATGATAACACCCAAAGCAAAGACCAATGATTATCTTGCCAGCACTTTTCCATGTGCCTCTTTGTGCTGAACTACTTTATTTGTAAAACAGGGAGCCCTGGTATAGGCTTAAATTTAAGCAGAGAAGAGGGAAACAAGTCAATTAGCAGGCAAACATATCACTTTAAATTGTGCTAAGAGACATGAAAGATAAAGCAGGATGTCACAGGAGAATTTTTCATGGGCACAGAATACTTTATTCAGATGGAGTAATCAGTGGCATTTTAAGTGGAGGCGTGAAGGACAGGAAGGAGCCAGCCAACCAGAGTGAGGTGGTGAAGAATATTTCAGACTACAGGGACAACCAGGCCTCTCCAAAGACCTTTTCTTCCATGCTTCCTCAGCAGCCCATTACATGGTCAAACCCTGGATCTTGTCACCAGCAGAACCAACACTTCCCTGATTGCTAAATGAAACCCACTACCCTTTGACAACATGCTTTTCTTATAGCTTCTTTTCTGGATGAGCTTCTAACTCATCCAGAACTCCAATCCATTGACCTATGTTCTCCACTGCGGCTCTCTTTCACTATCTTCATTTCACTATCTGATTTATAATCCTCACTTCTCTCCTTATCCAAATTATAAACCCCTTCTTACACATATGTTCAATCCTTTGACTTTTCCTCCTTCCTTTAAATTCCCCTGGCAAAATCCCAGTCACTCTGCCTTTTCTGAGACTATATCTGTGCCAGTGAGAATTGCTAGACACGCTCCCAGCAAGACTGGAAATACTATAAATTCATGATCGCTAATTGCACACAGATCTTCCACACTGCCCAGCGGTGCTCAATTCTATAAAAGTTCCCTTCCCCACTCTTTCTAATGACTATTTAATATCTTCTCTCTCTTCTACATTTTTACTCCACTCTGTCTACACCTTGGCTTTCATAATACCTTACTATAATGGGTTTCCCTCCTATTTTTCCGACTATTCCTTCTTTGATTCTTTTGTCATCTCCTCTTCTGATCCAAAGGTTGGAGAGCCTTCGGACTCAGAAATGGACCATTTGCCCTCACTGTTCTATGTTTTTCCCAGGTGACCTCATCTATTCCCATCACTTTAAATACCATTTGTATGCTAGTAACTCCCAAATTTCTCTCCTTCCCAGGCTACCACCCAGTTTGAAGACCACCATCCTAGTCTGAACCACCATCATCTCCTGCTGATATTACTATAATAGCTCCTGACTGATTTCTCTACTCACAGTGGTTCAATCTCCATGTAGTAACCAGAGTGATCTTTTTGAGGTATAAATCAGATTGTATCATTCCCTCATTTAAAATCCTTCAACAAATTTCCATGACTCTCAGAACAAAAGCCTAAAACATGCCCTCTTAGTTTCCTGTGGCTGCCATAACAAATTACCAAAAACTTGGAGGCTTAAAGCAACAGAAATTTATTCTCTCACAGTTCTAGAGGCCAGAAGTCCAAAATCAAGGTGTTGGCAGGATCACACTCCCTCTAAAGGCTCTAGAGATTTCATTCCTTGCCTTTTCCAGCTTCTGGTGCCTCCAGGAGCTCCTTGGCCAGTGGCTCTATCATTCCAATCTCTGCCTCTGACTTCATGTGGCCTTCTCCTCTTATCTCCTCTGTATGTCTCATTTTAGGGCCCACCCAGATACTTCAGGAGGATCTCTGCTCAAGATCCTTGACTACATCTGCAAAGACCTTTTCTTTCAAATAAAGTCACATTTACAAGTTCCAGGGATTAGGACATGGACATATCTTTTGGAGGGTCGCCTTTTAACCCACTATAGCCTCCAAAGACTTAACTCAAGCTGCCTCCGCCTCCCCCTGCAATTTCACCTCCCAAAGCTCTCTTTCTTCCTTTGTTTACAGGCTCTACCCATTCTGGCCTTCTTTTATTTCCTTGATCAAGGACAAGCTCTTTCCCACCCTTGATTTTTGCTTATTCTATTCTGTCTCTAGTCTTTGCCTAGCTAGCTCCTCCCTCAGGTCTTAAGTTAAATCTAACTTCCACAGAGAAGTGTTCTTTGACCCCATAAACTTAAGTACGTCGCCCCAGTTTTCATCCCTCAAAGAACCCTGTTCCTTTTCTTCACAGCATTTGATTGCTTCCCAGTTTCAAGTTGTATCTGCACATGATTTGTATGTTTACTTGTTAATATCTGTCTCTATCACTGGACTGTGAATTCTTCATACCATCATAAGAAGCACACCTGTTTTGTATATCTCAGCATGTACACCCAAGCATAGGACAGCACCTGACACATAGCAGAATTAACTTTAAAAAAGAGCACTAAGTAAATAGAGTACCTCCTATTCCTTTTATGAAGAGGATTAGATATGTGTAAATAAATGGGTTAGAATGATGATCAGACAGCTGAGGACACTGCTGGCCTGCAGTAGACATCCCTCCCCAGCCAGCCTGGGAAATGATCAAGTTGGGCACAAAAGGAAAAGTAGTATCTGACTACTAGCAAGTTAGGAGTTCTCTAGTCTTCAGTTCTGCCACGGACAATTATATACCCTGGGAACTCGTTTCACCTTTTATAATAATCTCTACCTCCTGTTCAAAAGGATTGAGGTTTTTTTGAAATTTTAAGAAAAAACTCCAATACAAACTGGTTTCCACCTGCACCCTCATACGAAGCTGGGAGAGTCACATATTTACCTAACTTCCTTAATTCTGAATTAAAGCATGACGCAAGTGTCAACAATAAATACTGCTGACCTGTTTTAAAGTCTGGTATGCACAGAGGGACAGAGAAAAGAGCAATCTTTTCTGAGACACATGAAATTCTCCAGCCTCTTTTTCTACCCTGAAGTTTTTTTTTTTAATTGAGATACAATTCACATACCACAAATTCACCCCTTTAAAGTGTACAATTCAGTGTTTTGCCCAAAGTTGTACAACCATTGTCACTATCTACTTCCAGAACATTCTCATCACCACCACCACACCCTCCAAAAAAACCCATCCTCATTAGCAATCATTCTCTGTTCCTGCCTCCCCCAGGCCCTGGCAGCCACTAATATTGTCTCTACGGATTTTCCAGTTTTTTCTAACATTCATGAAACTGAAACACAGAGAGATGAAATGATTTGCATAGGGTTGCAGTCACTTAGAAACTTACTAGCAAGATTATATTACTCATTATTAGGAAGATCATAATGTATATTTATAGTAACATTTTAAACTGAACATAAAAAAAACAAAAGATCAGTGAAAATACGTTTAGCTTGACTACACATATGCTAAATGTGGCTATAAGACATCTGATACATAAAGCGGGGTCCTTAGGCTGGCGATGCTCAGGCAGTGTTTCAGGCCAGGGAGAGGCAGGGGTGGAGGGCGTTTGGCAGGAATCACTAGAAGAGGAACAAAGATGCTACTGGTGAACAGGAATTGCACTTAGGGACAGGGTGATGCAGAGAGAAGGTTGAGGGAAATGCGAAGCTATGCAGTTTACAGGACAGACATATTTCTTTGCGGCACAGGGTTCTGAAATTTGTGCTAAGGTGCCCACGTATCCACTTGCCTCCTTTTATAGTGTCCCCAATTTGTCCCAGAGATCTCCGATCATTTCCAGTTTGTTTATGAGTAGTCAATGCATGAGTAGTGTTAACACCACTTCAGAATACTTGTTGGTTCATGACACTTCACAAAATAATACATGAAATTCAACTTTTAAAAATATTCTACTGCATGCATTGTCAAATAAGTAAAATAATTACAAGCTAACTTACTTCTATTACCATCAATAAATGTGTACACAGGAAGAGTGACCCCAGAGACTAAAATCATCAGAATCCATTTGCAAAAATAATTAGGCACACATTTTATTTTATATGCCTTAATATTGCAAATACCATTAACGAAAGGAAAAAAGGATGGAAACCGCTCATCACACACAAAAAAATTCATCGTTCAAAAGAGATTAATCTGAACCTCAACATTCTTTGTGCTCATTTTAAAACATTGAAACATCAATAGAAAAGGACAAACAAGTCAAAACTAAGTATTTTATTAATTAAAATTGAGACCCTAAACCAACTAAAATTAGACAACTGAAAAATAACCTCCTATCATCAACCTAGAAAAGTTAGATTTGCCAACATATCATGAATACTCAGGAGCCTACTACTGGGTGCATAGACAAATTTTCTTTTACAAACAAGTTATTTTGCGTTATAGAGATCCTGTAGATGACTAGATTATCATTTTTTAAATGGCTGCTAAAAATGACTATTTAGTCAACCCATTCATAGAACTGAACACTAAATAACATAGTGATCATTCAAAGTTGAAACTTCTTGTCTACCAAATTTTTTATAAAACTGTTTTTAAGCATGTAAATTAACTTAAAAGATCAACTCTTAATTATCTACCACAAAAGAGAGCTTTGATACCAATAAATTATAAGTAGGTAATCAAAATATACTTTGTAGTTTTACAGTGTATTTTAGGAATTATATTGGAAATGGCTATATATGAAAATTGGGTCTCATTCTTCTGTTACCTACATTACTGTGAGGAATGAAGAGCCCACTGATTCCAAATTACTGATATAAATAAAACACTGGCCTAAAATTTCTTCCAAAAAGATTTATAGGTCACACCCTGCAATTTAGGCAAAAGGTAAGTAAAGAATGAAGCGCTTTACTTTTCAATGCTCCCTTTTTCTTTCGATGGGAGTAGCAAGATTCTAGAATAAAAATAATTCCAGTAAGTACATTTAGAATATGTCTTAGTTTCCCATTTGATAGGGGGCTAAGAAGAACAACAAAAATAAATAAAAAGAGAAAGGATGATTTTAAAGTCAAAAAGGCAGACTGAGCAAGGGGTGAGGGTGGGTTTAGGAGCATATCTGCTGCCAATTAACCAAATCAGAGCAGATTACAAACCCTCCTAATTTGTGACCAGGGCCATGCACACTGCACATGGAATCTGGACAATTCTTTGCTACATAACATACAGAAAGTTATTAACACACTTTTATTTTAAGAAACAAAAGAGAAACAAAATATTCAAAATACATGGCAATTTTACTTTTTGAAATGGTTATCCTACAAACTTTTCTTAAATTTAGATTTTGCAAAGTTCCTACTCTCCAAGTCATCAAGTAGACACCGAAAACAACTTCCGAGTACTGTGGACTGATGCTTTATGGAGCGTGCATTTTTCACAAATCTAGACCACAATGAACTAATTAAGATTTAACGCTGAATTCAGCCTGTGATTGAATTCTGGATACAACATTGGAATAAAACCAGTAAAAATAATTTTTTTAAGTATGTTTACTTCTTGCATAATTTAGTTTGGAAAATATTCATATTCTTAACCCAAAAGATTACTTTTAGAATTTGAAAGATTAAAGATAAAAAACAAAAATTGGTTCAGCAATTGTCAAAATAAAATGAATACAAACACTGACCACAACTTTCCATTCAATCCAAAATAAACCACTTCAGTTGAGCTCAGCTCACTTAATTTTTAAAACCATTTCTCTTTTCCAGCTTCATAACTGGACTGAATGTTGCTCAACAACATTACCTACGTTAGCAGGGAAGAAATAAAAGTGTTGTAAAGATTGCACAGTGACTGAATGTACAAGCATAACATTTCAGAGCTGGAGGGATCTTCAAGACCTGCTCCAGCACCCACATTTTACAGATGAGAAACTGAGGCCCAAACTAAGTCAATCAAATGACTTGACCAAAGTCACAATCATCGGCTGAGCCATTTATTCATTCATTCAGTCAGTCATTCACCCACAACTACTGACAGCTGCCTAAGCACCAGGCTCAGGGTTAGGTGCAGAAAACAACCTGGAAGGCAGCATCCACCATTGCCAAGGCTATCTTTTCCCCTTGTTTTCTTAAAATTGATCCTTAAAAGTCCTAATCAGCAAGAACTCTGTAGGAGAGTTCCGCAGCCTTTGTAGAAGTGCGCCCACTTTCAGTTTCATATAGTTCAGTAAATGCAGCTGTCCTCTACTGTGTTAATTTTAAGTGATTAAGCATTTACTTTAAGTGATTAAGCATTAACAAAGAGAAGCACAGTATTTTGAACGAGTCCCTCTCCAATACATTCATAACTTAAGTGCAATCAGAAAATGCCCTACACACACAAACAAGTTCACAGAGAGGACAGCTTACAAAATCAGAGTGATGTGAGGTATCAATATAGATCAGTTAAGTCCAATAGCTCAAGTTTGTAGTGTGGAATGTAAATCTCTCTCATTTCATTCAGATATGGGTATATTTTTCTGAGATGTCTGTATGTTAAAAAGACCTCTAAACTCACATTCAAATTCACATCTAATGACACATATGTCTAAACCACAGGTCTTTCTCCTTAAGATTAACTTTCCTTGATTTCTATTTGAGTAAAGGAAAATTAGAATTAAAAAAATAAACAAAACCTAAAATTTAATGTGCTGGCTAAAGGAAATTCAAATTCTATGTACAATAAAAATAGCAATAGCTCAAACTGCACATTTCTGAGTTGTTTTCTTGTTTGTTTTTGTTTTTTTTTGATGGGATGTGCAGTGAACTTACCCATCAACATAAATCATCCCTCGTTTTGCATGGACTTTTACATTCTTTAACATTAAGTCTGGCACTTAAATGTTTAGTGTATCTCAAGTCAAGTTCTTTAAGAAGAGACCATATTGACAAAGCTCTTAAATAAAACAACCCATAAGTAAGGCACTTTGAAATATTAAACAGCAGCTCTCTGTGTACCCAGTTTCAGTGTTTTTACCAAAATGATCCACAGCTTTTACAGAGCTCTCGCAGATGACCATCGGGTGAATGCTGATAAACGTAATCTTCACTGAGGCTCTGTGAAGGCTCTTTGACTTTCCTCAAGCTATTGTCAGCTCAGGACGAAAGTGCTGTTATGCTCTTCTATTTCTCAAACTTCCAGATTTGATTTTTATCTAGAGCATCACAAGTTCTCATCTGAACATCAGGTCGGCCCTCAGGTGTCCGGTAAGCACTAAGACACAGTCCTGAGTGGGGATGAAAAATGGTTCCATCTTCTTTAAAATACCAAATAATGTTTGCTGGAACAGGAAACCCATCTCTGGGACAATTTTGCATTCCCACGTGACTTTTTTGCTCAGGAACCTCTGCACATAACTCTGTCACTGAATTAAACCTTATTTCTTTGTTTAAAGTATATTCAAAGAATTGATTGCCTCCTTGACCGTGGCATCCAAACAGTGAAAGGTTAGCACCTGTAGGGTTGTTGTCAGGAGAATTATAATCTAAACATTCAGAAGAGATCCCCATACTGCGAATAGCTCCGTGCCAGCCTGGCCTATCCTCTGGAACATGTAAATTAGAAAACACATTTTTCAAATACCAGTCAAAGCTCTTGCACCTCAGCCGTTCTCGTAGTAATTTTCTTTCAGAAATATCGCCATAAGCTTCTTTCCTTGCTGGAGGGTTTCGATTGTAGAAATGCTCTTTGTACCCGTCCATCCACACTTCCGCTGCCCGAGCAGTATTCTGCAGGAAATTGGGCCGAGCATATGGTGCCCGCTTGGGGAAGACGTGGCCCACGTGAGAACAGGGGTGGATCTCCAGTTTACCTCCACACTGCCACACCCTAAAAGACAGCTCCAGATTTTCACCTCCCCACACTTCCATCCCAGTGTCGTAAGTTCCAAGGTAATGAAAATATTTTTTGCTGACAGCAAACAGTCCTCCAGCCATGGTGGGTGATCTGATTGGGTCAATTCTCGATTTCCTCCTCTCCCTTTCATGTTTGGGGACAGAATGCCACTGGAACGTTAGACGCCAGTCAAACCCACCAATCATGGGCTCCCCAGTCTGCATATAGAATTCAAAAGTATTCCAATCAATGGTGTCTATAACAGGACAAACAATTGCTGTTTCATCTTTAGCAATCCTTTCCAAAAGTGGCTCCAGCCAGCCAGTATTACACTCACAGTGACAATCCAGGAAAGTGAGGACATCCCCAGTAGCAAAAGTGGCCCCAATGAGACGGGCCCTAACCAGCCCCTCCCGCTTATTTGTTCTAATCAAGCGGACTCTATCGAGATTGCTGATGTAAGTTTCAAGTTGTGTCTTCAAATAAACTCTGTCGCTCAAGTCATCGACTAAGATGATCTCCTTCAAAAGCACTGCAGGAGAAGTTTCTAAAACACTGTGGATGGTGCGGAGCAAAGTCGACCAGGCTTCGTTATAGAAAGCAACGATAACAGAAGTGGTGGGAAGTCTCCTATAGTTAAATTTCTTGGATTTACACTCATACATTCTTTTATCCTCTATGTGGCGGTGCAGGGAAATCCTGTCACTGAGGTAAATATTAATGGCATATCTCTCAATGAGTTCTTCTTGCTGCTTCAGTTCACTCTCCTTGAGCTGGAGTTTGCTGGCTTTCCCCCACTCCCCAAGTGCATGGGAATCTGCAGGGGGCTTCTCATAAAGCGGTCGAGACAAATCCACTACTTTCTTCCCGGACTCTGAGAGCTGTCTTGGCCCCCGCTCCTTGGTAAGGCCGGCTCCTGGGGAGGCATGGAAAGTGGAGACGGAGAGTTCCACCAGGAGGTAGGCCACTGTTAAAAGCGCCAGCAGCAGGCAGCTTTTGCCTGCCCACGTCCACCTCACGGCCATCCGGATCCTCATGGCTGGGGCGCGGACGCGGCCACCAGAGCCACCACGCAGGGGAAGGGCTGCGGGACCCGACGCTGGAATTCCGGGCTCAGGTAGAAGCGAACTTCCCAGCAGGTCTCTCTTTTCATGCAGGCGCTCGGCTCCTTTCCAGACGCGAGGGCTCCCCGGGAGTCACCTAAGACCACCCCGTGCTCGGCCTCCGGAACAGACCCAACGCCTCTCTCCCCACTTCCTCCTGCTGGTCTCACAACTTTTCACAAACTCTCCAGCCAACACCCCACCCTCCCCGGGCCGAGGACAAACTCCGCCCCTTCCCACTTACTCCTCCTGGTGGTTAGTTCGCGAAAGTCGTCGGCCAGGCCCAGGCCTATAGGCGACTCTGCGGGGCCGGGCTGGGGGCCAGGCTGACCAAGGTGGCCCCGACTCGGGCCCACTCTAGCTCCGAATGCATCTCGGCCGCTTTCAACACCACCTCCACCCATAGGTCCTCGGTGGTTCTCGCGGGGGCCCGGCGTGGACAGGAGGCAAGGGTTCCGACCGGTTGAGCGTCTCATCACAAAAAGAAAAAAAGAAAACTTACCAAGTTGTTTGCCGTCGGGACTAAAGTCCACGGAGGTGATCGCCGCTTTGTGGCCCTTAAAATAACGCTGCAGAACGGGGTCCTCCTAGGAAGGAAAGTTGTCAAGTTTTGGAAGCAGATGCTGACCTCGAGTTTGGGGGGTCGGGGATCAACGCTGTCCCCTCCCCCGGGGGCCGGCCCGGGAACGGCCGCATCGAAGGTGGGTGTGCGGAGCAGGAACGCCCCGCGCGAGCACACGCGGCCACAGCTACAGGGGGACGCCGAGCGCCAACTTCCCCAGCAGAGCCGGCCGAATCCTCCACTCGCGCTTCCCAGAACCGAGCGCACGCGAGGGACCACCTGGGCAGCTCCATTGAAATGCACGTTCCGGGACCCCGCCCTCTGGCACGCAGTCACAGGTGCGAGGCGGGGCCCCGGCTTCGGACTTTTCAAAAGCCTCCCAGGTGATTCTGACGCAGGCGCTCCACGGAAACCCTCAGAGAATTCTGGGGTCCATGGAGCTGCCGGGGCTGTCGGGACTCGGGGAGAAGTGCCCGGGAGCTCGGCCAGAGCTCTGCGCTCCCGGTGTCCCAGGGGCAGAGAACGAGTCACCGGGGCGAGGAGCTAGCGGCTCGGGACCCAGCTGAGGACGTCTGCCTCCATCTCCCGCCAGGTGCGGGCGCGGTCCCGACCCGGACCCCAGCCGGCGGGACCGGCTCCGGGGAGGCGCACCCCAGCCCGTCCTTACCGGGGCTGAGGCCATGGGTGGAAGCGGTTGGCTCCTGGCTCCTGCCCGTGTGGGGAATCGGGAGAAGGGAGGGGGCGGGGTAGGACCGTGCGGCGCCCGGAACCGTCTGCCCGGAGCGGCAGCGCCTCGCGGTCACTACAACAACGGCCCACTCAAACCCCGCGCTCCAGGCGTGGCCAGCCGAGCCCCGAGGCTCCGCCCGCGCCGTAGAGAGCCTGGCCTCCGCCACCTGGCAAGCGGGAAGCCCCGGGGTCAGGTGCCGGCACGCATCAAAGCCAACGTTTACTAACATCTGCGCTCCCCACGACTTGACACAAGTAGGAGGGTAGTAACCGGGACAGAAAAGAGACCGATGGGTGGCAGAGGGGAATGAGCCTGTGATCGATGCGATCAGAGTTCTATTACACGTTAAAGAGACAGCCCGCGCGAATTTCAAGCTGGTCCCGGACCGCTTATGACGCACAAGAGAGTCTGATGCGAAATGGGGCCGCTTGCTATTTATTAATATACCCAAAGGAACTAAACCTCTCGAGGACAGGCTTGAATTTATTTAATCACGAGTTTTCACACGATGCCTGGCTTGTTATAAATGTAGATGCTGTATAAACGTGATGAATGAATTAATGTGCATCCACTTAATGTTTTTCTGCTGTGCGTTTTCTATTCCAATCTCATTTGCATATGCTTTAGAGAAGCAAATTGATACAGCAGCATATTTGAACTTTTTAGGAAGACGTAGAAACATATTGTTTTGTTTAAATTATCGGGCAACATAGTAACAATAGCCTTTGCTACAGTGGAGGCTTTCTTACACAATATCGTTGAGCTTCACCAACGCTCTAAGTTAACAGAGTTACAAAATGTCACCAGCCTTTACAAATTATACACTTGATTCTTGGATATTTTAATTTAATTATCAAAGATCACACAAAGGCAGCTCTTCCAATTCCAAGTCCATACCCTTTTTTACGCTGCCTCAAAGCTTGAAGGACTCAGCTGAAAATTACATACAGAACAAAGACTCTTGGCAGCATAAGATGGCATAATAGACCACAGCTGGTAAGATACACATTCTATGCAAATGAAAGGTAAACTATACACCAAAATTGCAGACTAACTAGTTGTCTAGTGACAGAATTGAGTTCTAATGAATACTATACATAGCGATCAAGCACACAGGAGATAGTTTTAGACTGCAACATTAGTTCAAGCGTATGTTTGTTGACTATCTCCTGTATATTTGGCTCTGAGGAGTACAAAGGTGACTGAGGTATTTTCCCTGCCTTTAAGAACGCAACAATGTAGGTTTCTGAGTCTCATATTTTAACATGCATAATGATGATTTCGGGCAGGGGTCCCCAACTTCCGGGCCGCAGATCGCTGCAGATCCGCGGCCTGTTAAGAACCCGGCCATACATACAGCAGGTGAGCAGCGAGCGAGCCAGCGAAGTTTCATCTGCCTCTCCCCATCGCTCCCTCGCTCGCATTACCGCCTGGACCTTCCCCCCACCTCCCCTGCCACACATACACACACTCGCCCCTCGTGGAAAAATTGTCTTCCACAAAACCGGTCCCTGGTGCCAAAAAGGTTGAGGACAGCTGATTTAGGGGACCTCATTCCCAAAACTACTGAACCAGCGTATAGAGGGGGTGGGATCGAGGACCCTATAGATGTAATAAGCCCCTTAGATGATTGCTATGGGAGTCTCAGCTGTGTACATTGAGAAACATTGCTCTAGTTTAGGAGGTGATGTATACAGATTGTTGATACCAGCAACTTATCAGCAAACTGTGGCAGGACTCGAAGCTTTGCTATTTATTCCCAGTCTAGGTTTGACTTTTTTTTTTTTAAAGAGCAATATATTTAAAAATAATGCTGCATGCTGGTGGGAATGTAAAAGGATATAGCACTGTGGAAACAGTTCGGCAGTTCCTCAAAAAGTTAACTCCTAGGTATATACCCAAATGTATTAAAAACGGGGACTGGCACAGATACTTGTACACCAATATTCATTGCAGCATTACTCACAATAACCAATAAGTGGAAACAATTCACGTATCCAACACGTGAATCAATAAACAAAATGTGATACCTACATAAAATGGACTGTTATTCAGTCATAAAAAGAAATTTTGATACATGTCATAACATGGGTGAACCTTAAAACGTTAAGCTAAGTGAATAAGCCAGACATAGAAGAACATATATTGTATGATTCCACCTATATGAGGTACCTCAAATACATGGATTCATAGAGACAGTGCAGTGGAGGTTACCAGCGGATGGGGATAAGGAAGAATGGAGAGTTATTGTTTAACGGGTGTGGAGTTTCTGTTTGAGATGATGTTCTTCCAGTTTTGTTGAGATATAACTGAATTACAGCACTGTATAAGTTTAAGGTATACAACATAATGAGTTGACTTTCATACATCATGAAATGATTATCACAGTAGGTTTAGTGAACATCCATCATCTCATATAGATACAACATAAAAGGGTACACAGCTAGGAAGTGGCAGAGCTTTAGATTTTAGTGGGTACTTCCAGACTCCACCTCTTAATCATTAAGTCATGATGCCTTTTTTGTGGTTGCAAGGGCATGATAAATGTAAAATTCTGTATCCTAACTAATGCTTTACCAGTTTACAAGTTTTACAAAAGAAAAAATGTAACACCTCTTTAATTTCCATTCCACTGTCCTCATTTATTACTCCCAAATGCCCCTCCCATGATTCTTTTCCATATTCGATTTTATTTCTTTTTGCTCTTCCTAACCTTTGCAAACAGCAGAAGCTCAGAGGTGGATATTTGGAAATGTGGCCCAAGTTGGGGATTTTTTTTCTAACCCTAAGCCTGCTTCAGTTCATGTAATTCTACTTGCTACAGTAATTATTTGGGACCACCTCAAACTGCAAATTTATTAATCTGGATGGGAGTCACAATATTTAAAAATCTAAGGTATCATTGGAGGCCAGGTACAAAGGTAGGGTAAAACTGACTCTTTAATTAGCCCTCCTTTTCCAGATCCCCTTCAAATCAGAAATTGAATTTATCCACTTGAACACTACAAAGGGTTGTTTTTGTTTTAGCATGAGTCTTTCCGAGGTTACTTCCCTTCAAAGTTGAGAATTCAGGCATAGCACAAAAGTGCCATCTACTGTTCATTTCCCTATGTGGCACTTGGACTGAAAATACAGTTGACCCTTGAACAACATGGGTTTGAACCGTGCAGGTCCACTTATACGTGGATTTTTTTAAAAAAAATAAAGATATTGGAAATTTTTTTTGAAATTTGCAACAATTTGAAAAAACTTTCTAGGCTACTTTTTTGTAGCCTAGAAATCTCAAAAAATTAAGAGAAATTTAGGTATGTAATGAATGCATAAAACTATGTAGATTAGTCTATCCTTCATAGGCATAAGGTGAGTGATATTGAATATTAAATTAATCATGTATTAGTCTTCTTACTGTTTCATAACTTTGCTTTCAAAAAATTACATTACCATATGGTATGCCTCTCTCTCTCGTAATTAGAGAAACAGCATATCATCCTATCATCACAGGTGTTTTCTTAAATGTAACAGTGTTTCCAATACTGTACTCTGAATATGACTGCAATACTGTATGCCATAACATTTTTATATTGATTCATTCATTTAGTGTATAGGCTAGGCTACCATGAAGCATATGCATTGATTGCACTAGACTACACAATAAAGCAATGATATTGCTGCTGCTTCATTATCAATGCATGAATTGTTATACCTGTAAAACATGGATTTCCTTTTCACATTATCTTTTCATTTTTGATGTCTAGTGTTAGTAATATGTATAAGATATACAGTGGTTTGTATTATATAAGATAATATTGATGTAGATACAGGCAGACGATTCATCTTGTAAACAGATGACCTAAACTTATGGTATTGATAAATATAGTACAGTACTGTAAATGTATTTTCTCTCCCTTATTATTTTCTTAATAACATTTTCTTTTCTCTGGTTTACTTTATTGTAAGAATTTAGCATATAACACATATACAAAATAGGTGTTCATCAACTGTGTATGTTATCAATAAGGCTTCCAATCAACGGCAGGCTATTAGTAAAATGTTTTGAGGAGTCAAAAGCTATACATGGGTTTTCAACTGCCCGTGGGGGGTCAGCACTGTTCAAGGGTCAATTATTTTGTAGCCTGTTGCCGGCAGTGTAACACTCTTCTGGATACAGTTACTTCAAAGTATAGGAGAATACATAGAAAGGAAAGTACCAGATCCTTCTGAATCATTAAAGCATTAACCTTTAAAAAAAAAAAAAGACTGAATGATTTGCCAATCAACATTAAGTCGCCAAATCCTATCCACTATATCCTCACAACAGATTTTATCTTCCTATCCTTCTGTTCTTTGGCTCCAGCCCCTCTGCCTCTGCCTTCTGGAGTATTTCCATAATCCCTAAATTACTTTCTGACTTCGAGACTTACCTGTGTCTATCCTGCATGTTGCCAACAAACACATAAGAATCACCTGGGTAGCTTAAGTACCAATTCTTGGGCCCGACCCCAGATATTTTGATTTAGAAATGCTGATGTGAATGCAAGAAATCTGTATGTTCTTAAACAAGCTTTCCAGGTGATGATAATGTACATCAATATTTGGGAGCCACGGGGCAAATCATGCCACGGGACTTCTTCGTTTTTTTTTTTTTTTTTTTGGTACGCGGGCCTCTCACTGCTGTGGCCTCTCCCATTGCGGAGCGCAGGCTCCGGACGCGCAGGCTCAGCGGCCATGGCTCACGGGCCCAGCCGCTCCGCGGCATGTGGGATCTTCCCGGACCGGGGCACGAACCTGTGTTCCCTGCGTCGGCAGGCGGACTCTCAACCACTGCGCCACAAGGGAAGCCCCACGGGACTTCTTTAAAATGCATTTTGTGGCTGCATGGTCTGAACCTCAAACCAACTCTTATTTTATATCCAACAGCCCAGCTTCCCTAGGCCAATAGTTAAGCCATTGCAGAAAACTCCTGCGGTAAATGGGCATTGGGGTCACCTGAAGGACTTGTTAAAATGCAAATAGCTGGGTCCCACTTGAGAGTTTCTGGTTCAGTAGGTCAGGGGTCCAAGAATTTGCGTTGATATTTCCTAGATGTGACGCTTATGCTATCAATGAACCATTCTGTGGCAATCAGCAGACTAAATAAAAAGTGGTGGTGGTGGGGACTTCCCTGGTGGCGCAGTGGTTAAGAATCCGCCTGCCAATGCAGGGGACACGGGCTTGATCCCTGGTCCGGGAAGATCCTACATGCCGCGGAGCAGCTAAGCCCATGCGTCACAACTACTGAGCCTGTGCTCTAGAGCCCATGAGCCACAACTACTGAGCCCACGTGCCACAACCGCTGAAGCCCACGCACCTAGAGCCCGTGCTCTGCAACAAGAGAAGCCACCGCAATGAGAAGCCCGCGCACCGCAACGAAGAGTAGCCTCCGCTCGCTGCAACTAGAGAAAGCCCATGTGCAGCAACAAAGACCCAAAGGACCCAAAAATAAAAAAAAAAATAAATTTATTTTTTTTAAAGTGGAGGGTTTCCCTGGTGGCGCTGTGGTTGACAGTCCACCTGCCGATGCAGGGGACACGGGTTCGTACCCCGGTCCGGGAAGATCCCACATGCCGTGGAGCGGCCGGGCCCGTGAGCCATGGCCGCTGAGCCTGCGCGTCCGGAGCCTGTGCTCCGCGACGGGAGAGGCCACAACAGTGAGATGCCAGCCTACGCGGCCGGGCCCGTGAGCCTTGGCAGCTGAGCCTGCGCGTCCGGAGCCTGTGCTCCGCGACGGGAGAGGCCACAACAGTGAGATGCCAGCCTACTGCAAAAAAAAAAAAAAAAAAAAAAAAAAGTGGTGGTGGGACGCGGGGAGGAGACAGGAAGTAGAATGGTGGTTGCCAGGGGCGGAGGGGAGGAGGAAATGGGGAGTTACTATTTAATGGGTACAGAGTTTCAGTTTGAGGAGATAATGAAGTTCTAGATGGATGATGGTAAGAGTTGCACAACAATGCGAATGTACTTAATGTCACTGAGCTATATACTTACAAATGGCTAAACAGTAAATTTGTGTTGTGTATATTTTACCACAATTGAAAAAAAAAAGTAAGAGAGACGTATTGAAGGGGAAGAAAGTACATAAATAAAGGCATCCCGTTCATGGGATGAACTTCAGTCGAATGGAGAGCACTATGGGGAATTCTGGCATTATTGGAGTACTGGCAGTAGGGATGTAAAGAAGTTGATAGATGTGTGCAAGTGTGACATATATAAAATGAAGGGGAGGGGGCAGAAAAACTGAACGCTGTCCTTGGTCCGGAACCAATAGTACCTGTTGGCAAATAGTTATCTGACCTACTCTGAGGCACTGGTAACTCCTCTTTTCGGGCTTACAGTTCAATATTTAAATTTTTAAAAAAGAACGAAGATTTTACTGTCTCAGAACAAATAAAATCCCGAATTATTATCAATTTACCTATAGCTAATTCCTTGTATTTTGACCGTTGTATCAGGTTACCACTTGTAAGAATTTTCTCCTTTTTCCCATTAGAAAGAAAAGGCAGTACATGCCCCCTTTCCCTCTCCATCCTAATTGTAAGCTTATGCATTGGAAGGTCAGTTGAGGTGAAGTATCACTAGGACTTGTCAAGTGCCTGTGTAAGAGGGATGAAGGGGAAGATGGAACTGAAGATGGCTGGCAGGTTTTTGCTTAAACGACACCCCTCAAAGAGGCTTCGGAGACTAACCCTGTTTAGTGTGGCTCCTCTTTCCCGTCATTCCCTATCCAATTACCATGTTTTATTTCCTCCGTAGCCCTTGCGGATCCCTCTGCCTTTACTTCTCTAAAATCTGTGCACGACCCCCTTCTTTTACTTCACTTAGGTCGCACAAGCTTTTTTAAACTTCATCCCCCTGTCATTCCTTACCACATTTAACTTTTATTTTTCTTCAAAGATGTATGCCTCACAACTAAAAAATAGGCAAATGATTTGAAAAGACATTTCACCAAAGAAGATATATAAATGGCCAGAAAGCACATTAAAAGATTCCCAACATTGTTAGTTCTTAGAGAAATGCAAATCAAAACCACAATGAGATACTACTTCACAGCCACTAGGATAGCTATAATCAAAAAGATGAACAGGGCTTCCCTGGTGGTGCAGTGGTTGAGAGTCCACCTGCCAATGCAGGGGACACGGGTTCGTGCCCTGGTCTGGGAAGATCCCACATGCCGCGGAGCAGCTGGGCCCGTGAGCCATGGCCGCTGGATAGCTATAATCAAAAAGATGAACAATCCTAGGTTGCAAGGATGTTTCAACATATGCAAATCAATAAATATAATACACTACATTAAAAGAATGAAAGACAAAAATCATATGATCATCTTAATAGATACAGAAAAGGTACTTGATAAAATTCTACATACTTTCATGACAAACACTCTTAATAAATTGAGTATAGAAGAAATATACTTCAACATTATAAAGGCCATATATGACAAACTCACAGGTATTCATACTCAGTGGTGAAAAGTTGAAAGCTTTTCCTCCAAGATCAAGAACAAGACAAAAGTGCCCACTCTCACCACTCCAATTCAACATAGTACTGGAAATCCTAGACAGAGCAGTTAGACAAGAAAAAGAAACAAAAGGCATCCAAGTTGGAAAGGAAGAGGTTAAATTGTCTGTTTGATGATGACATAATCTTGTATATAGAACATCCTAAAGACTCTACAAAAAAAACTGTTAGACCTAATAAACAAATTCAGTAAAGTTACAGGATACAAAACCAACGCACAAAAATCAGCTGCATTTCTACACACTAACAATGAACTATCTGAAAAATAAAGAGAACATCCTGCTTACTATAGCATCAAAAGCAAAATACTTAGGAATATATTTCACCAAGGAAGTGGATGAGCTATACATGAAACACTATAAGATATTGATGAAAGAAATTGAAGAAAAATAAGTGGAAAAATGTCCTGTGTTCATTAATCAGAAGAATTAATATTATTAATATTAATTTGTCCATACTAACCAAAGCCATTTATAGATTCAATGAAATCCCTATCAAAATTCCAATGGCATTTTTCACAGAAATAGAAAAAACAATCCTAAAATTTGTATGGAACCACAAAAGACCTCAACTAGTCAAAGCAATCCTGAGAAGAACAAAGCTTGAGGCATAACCATTCTTTATTTCACACTATAATACAAAGTTATAGTAATCAAAACAGTATGGTAATGGTATAAAAACAGACACACAGTCCAATGAAACAGAATCGAAAGCCCATAAAAACTCTCACATATATGGTTGACTAATATTTGACAAGGGAGCCCAAGAATACTCAATGGGAAAAGGACAGTCCCTTCAATAAACTGTTTTGAGAAAACTAAATAACCACATGCAGAAGGATAAAACTGGACCCTTATCTTACACCACTCACAAAAATTAGCTTGAAATGGATTAAAGACCTAAACATAAGACCTGAAGCCATACAAATGCTAGAAGAAAACATAAGGGGAGAGCTCCTAGACGCTGGTTGTAGCAATGATTTTTTGATATGACATCAAAAGCACAAGCAATAAACACAAAAATTAATAAGTGAGACTACATCAAACTAAAAGGCTTCTGCACAGCAAAAGCAACAATCAACAAACTAAAAAGGCAACCTATGGAATGGGAGAAAATATTTGCAAATCATATCTTTGATAAGGGGTTAATACCCAAAGTATATAAAGAACTCATACAACTCAATAGCAAAAAACAATCTGAATAAAAAATAGAGGAACTAATATATATTTTTCCAAAAAAGACATACAAATGGCCAATAGGTACATGAAAAGGTGCTCAAAATCACTAATCATCAGGGAAATGCAAATCAAAACCATAATGAGAGAATCACCTGTTAGAATGGCTATCATCAAGAGAATGAGAGATACCAAGTGTTGGTAAGGATATAGAGAAAAGGGAACCTTTGTGCACTGTTGGTGGGAATGTAAATTGGTGCAACCACTATGAAAACAGTATGGAAGTCCCTCAAAAAATTAAAAATAGAACTACCATTTGATCCAGCAATCCCACTTCTGGGTATATATCCAAAGGAAATGAAAACAGGATCTCAAAGAGAAATTTGCACTCATATTTATTGCAGCATTATTCACAATAGCCAAGAAATGGGGAAAAATATATATATATACCATTAAAAAACAGAAGGGAGTCCTGCCATTTGTGACAGCATGGATGGACTTTGAGGGCATTATGCTAAGTAAAATAATTCACAGAAAGACAAATCCTGTATGATCTCATATGTGAAATCTAAAAACATCAAACTCATAGAAATAGTGTAGAATGGTGGCTGCCGGGGCTGAGGAGTAGGGTAAAAAGGGAGATGTTGGTCAAAGGGTACAAACTTGCAATTATAAGATGAATAAGTTTTGGGGATCAAATGTACAGCATGGTGACTATAGTTAACACACTGTATTGTAAATTTAAAAGTTGATATGAGAGTAAAGCTTTGATGTTCTCACCCTAATAACAACAACAACAACAAAATGTAATTATTTGAGGTAAAGTATGTATGAACTAACCTTATCATGGTAAACATTTTGCAATATAGCTGTTTATCAGTTCATCACATTGTACGTGTTAAAGTTACACAAAGTTATATGTCAATTATATCTCAATAAATGGGAGAAAAATGGAAAATAACAAGCGTTGGTGAGGATGTGGAGAAATTGAAACACTCCTAAGTGAGTGGTGGCAATGTAAAATGATGTGGCCACTTTATACCTAGGAGTAGAATTGTTGGGTGATATGGTAACTTGATGTTTAACTTTGTGAAGAATTTCCAAACTGTTCCTCAAAAAAGTTAAACACAGAGTTACCATATTACCAACCAATTCCACTCCTAGGTATGTACCAATGATAAGTGAACATATATATCCACACAAAAACTTGGACACAAATGTTCATAGCATTATTACTCATAATAGCCAAATGAAGAAACAACCTAACTGTCCATCAACTGATTAATGGGCAAACAAAATGCGGTACATCCATACAATGGAATATTATCTGGCAATAAAAAGGAATGATTTATGCTACAACATGGATGAAACATGAAAACATTATGCTAAGTGAAAGAAGCCAGTAAACAATATTTTATCCTGTTCACAAGACATGCTCAGAACAGACAAATCCATAGAGACAGAAAGTGGATTCATGGTTGCCAGGGACTGCAGGGAGGAAAGAATGAGGAGTGATTACTAATGAGAAAGGGGCTCCTTTTTGGGGGAGGTGAAACTATTCTGGAATTAGATAATGGTGACAGTTTCACAACTTAAGTATAAAAATCTTGCCTTTTATACTTAAAAATATTAAATAAAATTTTTTCTTTAAATGAATAAACACAGGTAACCACTTATCTTTTTAAAAAAAAAACATCTTTTTTGGAGTATAATTGCTTAACACTGTTGTGTTAGTTGCTGCTGTATAACAAAGTAAATCAGCTATATGTATACATATATCCCCATATGCCCTCCCCCTTGCATCTCCCTCCCACCCCCCCATCCCACCCCTCTAGGTGGACAAAGAACACGAGCTGATCTCCCTGTGCTATGTGGCTGCTTCCCACCAGCTATTTTACATTTGGTAGTGTATATACGTCCATGCCACTCTCTCACTTCGTCTCAGCTTACACTTCCCCCTCCCCATGTCCTCAGGTCCATTCTCTATGTCTGCATCTTTATTCCAGTCCTGCCCCTAGGTTCTTCAGAACCTGGGTTTTTTTTTTAGATTCCATATATATGTGTTCGCATACGGTTTTTGTTTTTCTCTCTTTTTTCTTTTTTTAACATCTTATTGGAGTATAATTGCTTTACAGTGGTGGGTTAGTTTCTGCTTTATGACAAAGTGAATCAGCTATACATATACATATATCCCCATATCTCCTCCCTCTTGCATCTCCCTCCCACCCTCCCTATCCCAACCCTCTAGGTGGTCACAAAGCACCGAGCTGATTTCCCAGTGCAATGTGGTTGCTTCCCACTAGCTATCTGTTTTACATTTGGTAGTGTATGTATGTCCATGCCACTCTCTCACTTTGTCCCATCTTACCCTTCCCCCTCCCCGTGTCCTCAAGTCCATTCTCTACGTCTGCATCTTTATTCCTGTCCTGCCCCTAGGTTCATCAGAACCATTTTTTTCCCCATATATATGTGTTAGCATACGGAATTTGTTTTTCTTTCTGGCTTACTTCACTCTGTATGACAGACTCCAGGTCCATCCACCTCACTACAAATAACTCAATTTTGTTTCGTTCTATGGCTGAGTAATATTCCATTGTATATATGTGCCACATCTTCATTATCCATTCATCTGTTTATGGACACTTAGGTTGCTTCCATGTCCTAGCTATTGTAAATAGAGCTGCAATGAACATTGTGGTACATGACTCTTTTTGAATTATGGTTTTCTCAGGGTATATGCCCAGTAGTGGGATTGCTGGGTCGTATGGTAGTTCTAGTTTTAGTTTTTTAAGGAACCTCCATACTGTTCTCCATAGTGGCTGTATCAATTTACATTCCCACCAACAGTGCAAGAGGGTTCCCTTTTCTCCACACCCTCTCAAGCATTTATTGTTTCTAGATTTTTTGTTGATGGCCATTCTGGCTGGTGTGAGGTGATAACTCATTGTAGTTTTGATTTGCATTCATCTAATGAGTAATAATGTTGAGCATTCTTTCATGTGTTTGCTGGTGATCTGTATATCTTCTTTGGAGAAATGTCTATTTAGGTCTTCTGCCCATTTTTGGATTGGTTTGTTTGTTTTATTGATATTGAGCTGCATGAGCTGCTTGTAAATTTTGGAGATTAATCCTTTGTCAGTTGCTTTATTTGCAAATATTTTCTCCCATTCTGAGGGTTGTCTTTTCGTCTCTGTTCTCCATAGTGGCTGTATCAATTTACATTATTCCCACCAGCAGTGCAAGAGGGTTCCCTTTTCTCCACACCCTCTCCAGCATTTATTGTTTCTAGAGTTTTTGATGATGGCCAATCTGACCGGTGTGAGATGATATCTCATTGTCGTTTTGATTTGCATTTCTCTAATGATTAATGATGTTGAGCATTCTTTCATGTGTTTGTTGGCGATCTGTATATCTTCTTTGGAGAAATGTCTATTTAGTTCTTCTGCCCATTTTTGGATTGGGTTGTTTGTTTTTTTGTTATTGAGCTGCAAGAGTTGCTTATAAATTTTGGATATTAGTCCTTTGTCAGTTGCTTCGTTTGCAAATATTTTCTCCCATTCTGAGGGTTGTCTTTTGGTCTTGTTTATGGTATCCTTTGCTGTGCAAAAGCTTTTAAGTTTCATTAGGTCCCATTTGTTTTTTTTTGTTTTTATTTGCATTTCTCTAGGAGATGGGTCCAACAGGATCCTGCTGTGATTTATGCCATAGAGTGTTCTGCCTATGTTTTCCTCTAAGAGTTTGATAGTGTCTGGCCTTACATTTAGGTCTTTAACCCATTTTGAGTTTATTCTTGTGTGTGGTGTTAGGGATTGTTCTAATTTCATACTTTTACATGTAGCTGTCCAGTTTTCCCAGCACCACTTATTGAAGAGGCTGTCTTTTCTCCACTGTATATCCTTCCCTCCTTTATCAAAGATAAGGTGACCATATGTGTGTGGGTTTATCTCTGGGCTTTCTCTCCTGTTCCATTGATCTATATTTCTGTCTTTGTGCCAGTACCATCCTGTCTTGATTACTGTAGCTTTGTAGTATACTCTGAAGTCAGGGAGCCTAATTCCTCCAGCTCCATTTTTCGTTCCCAAGATTGCTTTGGCAATTCGGGGTCTTTTGTGTTTCCATACAAATTGTGAAATTTTTTCTTCTAGTTCTGTAAAAAATGGCCAGTGGTAGTTTGATAGGGATTGCATTGAATCTGTAGATTGATTTGGGTAGTATAGTCATTTTCACAATGTTGAGTCTTCCAATCCAAGAACATGGTATATCACTCCATCTGTTTGTATCATCTTTAATTTCTTTCATCAGTGTCTTATAGTTTTCTGCATACAGGTCTTTTTTCTCCTTAGGTAGGTTTATTCCTAGGTATTTTATTCTTTTTGTTCCAATGGTAAATGGGAGTGTTCCTTAATTTCTCTTTCAGATTTTTATCATTAATGTATAGGAATGCAAGAGATTTCTGTGCATTAATTTTGTATCCTGCTGCTTTACCAAATTCGTTGATTAGCTCTAGTAGTTTTCTGGTAGCATCTTTAGGATTCTCTATGTATAATATCATGTCATCTGCAAACAGTGACAGCTTTACTACTTCTTTTCTGATTTGGATTCCTTTTATTTCTTTTTCTTTTCTGATTGCTGTGGCTAAAACTTCCAAAATGATGTTGAAAAATAGTGGTGAGACTGGACAACCTTATCTTGTTCCTGATCTTAGTGGAAATTGTTTCAGCTTTTCACCATTGAGAACAATGTTGGCTGTGCGTTTGTCATATATGGCCTTTATTATGTTGAGATAAGTTCCCTCTATGCCTACTTTCTGGAGGGTTTTTATCATAAATGGGTGTTGAATTTTTTCAAAAGCTTTTTCTGCATCTATTGAGATGATCATATGCTTTTTCTCCTTCAATTTCAGGGTGATGGTGGCCTCGTAGAATGAGTTTGGGAGTGTTCCTCCCTCTGCTATATTTTGGAAGAGTTTGAGAAGGATAGGTGTTAGCTCTTCTCTAAATGTTTGATAGAATTCACCTGTGAAGCCATCTGGTCCTGGATTTTTGTTTATTGGAATATTTGTAATCACAGTCTCAACTTCAGTGCTTGTGATTGGTCTGTTTATATTTTTCGTTTCTTCCTGTTTCAGTCACAGAAGGTTGTGCTTTTCTAAGAATTTGTCCATTTCTTCCAGGTTGTCCATTTTATTGGCATATAGTTGCTTGTAGTATTCTCTCATGATCCTTTGTATTTCTGCGGTGTCAGTTGTTACCTCTCCCTTTTCATTTCTAATTCTATTGAGTTGAGTCTTCTCTCTTTTTTCCTTCATGCGTCTGGCTAATGGTTTATGAATTTTGTTTATCTTCTCAAAGAACAAGGTTTTAGTTTTATTGATCTTTGCTATCATTTCCTTCATTTCTTTTTCATTTATATCTGATCTGATCTTTATGAGTTCTTTCCTTCTGCTAACTTTGGAGTTTTTTTTGTTCTTCTTTCTCTAATTGCTTTCGGTATAAGGTTAGGTTGTTTACTTGAGATGTTTCTTGTTTCTTGAGGTAGGATTGTATTGCTAT